>NC_069506.1:45468513-45553513 GCF_027579735.1 Bombina bombina
AACCTACTGACCTGACGACAGCATTCCACCAGTGTGTGACTAGGGTTCGCTTACGCACTGCAGAGGGATTTGGTAAGTAGCTGTGTTGCATGGACTTTAAGAGGGGTTAATGTGATAAAATCCCTCTTGCTCCCTTTCCTGAAACATACTGAGCAGACGTACTTAGGAACTAAGCCTATTAAAATATGTTTCTATTCTTGCTGCCCTTCCATCCTTAGATAAACCTGTCTCAGAGGACCAAAGAAAAACAGGCAGAGATAGATATATATATATAAATATATAGATATATAGATATATATATATATATATATATATATATATATATATAGATAGATAGATAGATAGATAGATATATATATATATATATATATATATATATATATATATATATATATACACACACACACAGTAAGTATTCAGGGCTGGGGGTTTTACAGTGACTTTGTGGTTCACAGTATGTTTGCTTGATGCTTGGTTAGGGACCCAGGAGGGGACAGACCCTGACCTGGTCATAGGCTTAAACCGTTTGGCACGAAATGCTACTAACTCTCCCAGTTTTGCTTTTAAATATTACTGTGTGCTTGCTAGAGAGAGTGCCAGGTTTTCTGTATGTATATATATATATATATATATATATATATATATATATATATATATATATATATATATATATATATATATATATATATATATATATATACACACACACACACACACATAAAGGGTCAGCACACCTTTACAAAAACTTTTCCGCTGTAGTCATTCCAAATATTTATAAGAATCATGAAGACACAGCTCTTGCAAACATTATGTGTTTATTATGTGTTTAGTCCAACAATTTGACCCCCATTTGACAAAGGCCAAAAGGGGGGCCAAAATGTTGGAATAAAAAGAATGTTTGCAAAAGAAGGAATTGTGTCTTCATGATTCACACACACATATATACACACACACACACACACATACAACCCTTCCTTGCATCTTTTATGGCCGAGGCAAATATTCTGCTTATTAGCTTTGACCAGAAAACACCAAACTCCATTCAGCCCATCCCTGACACAATCTGGTCCCACACACTATCCACTCATGCTTATACCTACAAAACACAGGCAGGCCACGGCCTACACATCCCATCAGCTACCTGTTACAGGAATCTAAAGGAAAAGAGTTTGGGAGGTACACATATGGTTGATGCTAGAAATAAACAGGAATGGTACGCTTCTAAAATATCACTGCTTGAATAATGAGACTTGAATTTAGATTTTTACACCTTTTTAATAAAAGGCAATTTTAATTGAAGTTTGCAGAGAACACTATAATTACTTTTATATCAACATAACATAATGCACAATTTGGAGAGTAATATTCCGACATATATATAGGCAATAATTTTAAAAGCAATTCCTAGAACTATTTTTTTTAATATATATTAGACATTAAATACATGGTCCTTATTTTAAAGGATTGTCCCACACTCCCTAGAACAGTGATGGCAAACCTTGGACTTCAGAACTACATTTCCCATAATGCTTAGGCATTCTAAAGTTCAATCAAGCATCATGGGAAATGTAGTTCTAAAAACATCTGGAAGAACCAAAAAGCAAAGTTCTGTAGCCAGTATTTTCAATATGCTGAAAACCAACACATTTCCACCATTTTGAAAAAAAATAATTATGGAATAAAGCACATTTTTTTCCAAAAGCAAGAAAAACAAATATATATCATATTAAAGGGACATTAAATACCAAAACATACAGGTATATGCACAAAAGTACAGTAGTAAACACAGATAGAAGTAATAGTGTGGAGAAACCGGATTAATTCAATTATATTATGGCTACAATATATGTTCAACAGCATATGGGCAGTAACGTTGTGAACCAAAGCTGCTTCCTTTTTTTAGCAGAAGTTCAATACATGACATTTAGTAACACAAGTACAATTAATAAAATTAATATTTAATGATTCTGCTGTCAAAAGGTAAAATTTTGAACTACCTAAAAAAAATAAAAAAAATGTAAAGGTCAAATTTAAAAAGTAATTTTTCAGCAGCATGATCATTAAATCAAGCAGTTGACAGATGAGTATAAAAGTTTATCTGTGTCATATTATTATACTAAAAAAAATATACATTTAAAAGGTTATCCTATATTTCAGTTTCAATATATATACAGTGGGGGAAAAAAGTATTTAGTCAGCCACCAATTGTGCAAGTTCTCCCACTTAAGAAGATGAGAGAGGCCTGTAATTTTCATCATAGGTATACCTCAACTATGAGAGACAAAATGTGGAAACAAAGCCAGACAATCACATTGTCTGATTTGGAAAGAATTTATTTGCAAACTATGGTGGAAAATAAGTATTTGGTCAAAAAGTTCATCTCAATACTTTGTTATATATCCTTGTAAGCAATGACAGAGGTCAAACGTTTTCTGTAAGTCTTCACAAGGTTGTGACACACTGTTGCTGGTATGCTGGCCCATTCCTGCATGCAGATCTCCTCTAGAGCAGTGATGTTTTGGGGCTGTCGCTGGGCAACACAGACTTTCAACTCCCTCCAAAGGTTTTCTATGGGGTTGAGATCTGGAGACTGGCTAGGCCACTCCAGGACCTTGAAATGCTTCTTACGAAGCCACTCCTTCGTTGCCCGGGCAGTGTGTTTGGGATCATTGTCATGCTGAAAGACCCAGCCACATTTCATCTTTAATGCCCTTGCTGATGGAAGGAGGTTTGCACTCAAAATCTCACGATACATGGCCCCATTCATTCTTTCATGTACACGGATCAGTCGTCCTGTTCCCTTTGCAGAGAAACAGCCCCAAAGCATGATATTGCCACCCCCATGCTTCACAGTAGGTATGGTGTTCTCTCTCCTCCAAACACGACGAGCTGTGTTTCTACCAAACAGTTCTACTTTGGTTTCATCTGACCATATGACATTCTCCCAATCCACTTCTGGATCATCCAAATGCTCTCTAGCATACTTCAGATGAGCCCGGACATGTACTGGCTTAAAGGGACAGTCTAGGCCAAAATAAACTTTCATGATTCAGATAGAGCATGTAATTTTAAACAATTTTCCAATTTACTTTTATCACCAATTTTGCTTTGTTCTCTTGGTATTCTTAGTTGAAAGCTTAACCTAGGAGGTTCATATGCTAATTTCTTAGACCTTGAAGCCCACCTCTTTCAGATTGCATTTTAACAGTTTTTCACCACTAGAGGGTGTTAGTTATTATCGGTTATTTGTAGAGCGCCAACAGATTCCGCAGCGCTAAAGTTCACGTATTTCATATAGATAACACTGTGCTCGTGCACGAGAAGTTATCTGGGAGCAGGCACTGATTGGCTAGACTGCAAGTCTGTCAAAAGAACTGAAAAAAGGGGCAGTTTGCAGAGGCTTAGATACAAGAATCACAGAGTTTAAAAGTATATTAATATAACTGTGTTGTTGGGCAATAAAGGGATTATCTATCTTTTAAAACAATAACAATTCTGGTGTAGACTGTCCCTTTAAGCAGGGGTCACGTCTGGCACTGCTGGATCTGAGTCCCTGGCAGCGTAGTGTGTTACTGATGGTAGCCTTTGTTACGTTGGTCCTGCTCTCTGCAGGTCATTCTCTAGGTCCCCCCGTGTGGTTCTCTGATGTTTGCTCACCATTCTTGTGATCATTTTGACCCCACGGGGTGAGATCTTGCGTGGAGCCCCAGATCGAGGGAGATTATCAGTGGTCTTGTATGTCTTCCATTTTCTAATTATTGCTTCCACAGTTGATTTCTTCACACCAAGCTGCTTGCCTATTGCAGATTCAGTCTTCCCAGCCTGGTGCAGGTCTACAATTTTGTTTCTGGTGTCCTTCGACAGCTCTTTGGTCTTCACCATAGTGGAGTTTGGAGTGTGACTGTTTGAGGTTGTGGACAGGTGTCTTTTATACTGATAACAAGTTCAAACAGGAGCCATTAATACAGGTAATGAGTGGAGGACAGAAGAGCCTCTTAAAGAAGAAGATACAGGTCTGTGAGAGCCAGAAATCTTGCTTGTTTGTAGGTGACCAAATACTTATTTTCCACCATAATTTGCAAATAAATTCTTTCCAAATCAGACAATGTGATTGTCTGGCTTTGTTTCCACATTTTGTCTCTCATAGTTGAGGTATACCTATGATGAAAATTACAGGCCTCTCTCATCTTCTTAAGTGGGAGAACTTGCACAATTGGTGGCTGACTAAATACTTTTTTCCCCCACTGTATTTATTTATATATACATATACACACACAAAAATAAAAAATAAAAATAAAATAAAATAAAATATAAAAAATAAAATAATATATATATATATATATATATATATATATATATATATATATATATATATATATATATATATATATATATATATATATATATACATACAATCACAAATATATATATTTTTTTCTGACATAAAGGTATTACAAAAATTAAATCAGTTTATATAACTTCATATGTAGTGCTGCTTGCAAAAATAAAAAAAAAAAGTTTTCCTGATTCAGATAGAACATACAATTTTAGTCAATTTTCCAGTTTACTTCTATTATCTAAATTTGTTTTAATCTCTAGGTATCCATTAATGAAAAGCATATCTAGGTAGGCTCAAGATCTGGAAGCTGGCTAATGATTGGCGACTACACATATAGGCCTTTTATCGTTGACTTATCGGTGTTCAGCTAGCTCCCACTCGTGCATTACTGCTCCTTCAATAAAGGATACCAAGAGAATAAAATTGCATTGATAACAGAAGTAAATAGGAAAGTTGTTTAAAATTGTATGATCTATCTGAAAAATGAAAGAAAAATATTTTTTATGTCCCTTTAAGAGATGTTATTTATTTATTTTATATAAGTAAGGGCTTCAACTGCACAATTGGAATGGCACTGAGAAAAAAAATTGTTACAAGAACAGAAATAAACTCTAAAGCATTTTATCCGTCATTTGTGGTTCACTGTCAAATAAACTTTGCAACATATAGTTATATGATATATATTTCTTAAACTCCATCAAAGTAAATTACAGTGCACTTCAGTAAGTTCATAATAATGCTATAGTGAAACACCTTAAATCTTTCTAAGACACTTCATCCAATGCACCATTAGGAACCAAGACTGAACTATGTAAGACAAACAAATATGCCAAGGGTCAGTGATAGATTGTGAAGGACACAGTGCTGTGTAACAAGTAATATACTTGAAGAGACACAGTGGAAGAAAAACAAAAAGATTTAAAGAAAAGAATAAATAGATTGAAAAAAGCTAAAATAATACTAGGACTATTAAAACAATGGGTTCAGGGTCTTCAGTGTATCTACAATGTTATGAAAGGTTGACTATGTTGCATATTTAAAAGGGACAGTAAAATCTAAATTAAAAGGGATATGAAATCTTTTTTTTTCTTTCAGGATTCAGATAGAGCATGCAGTTTTAAACAACTTTCTAATTTTCTTCTTTTGTCAATTTCTCTTTGTTCATTTGGTATCTTTTGTTGAAAAGCAGGGACATAAGCTTAGAAACTATTTGGCAGCCGTTTTGCAAGAATGTTATCCATTTGCAAAAATACTAGAAGGCAGCACTATTTCCTGCCATATAGTGCTTCAGATGCCTACCTAGGTATCTCTTCAACACAGAATATCATGGGAACGAAGCAAATTTGATAATAGAAGTACATTGGAAAGTTTTTAAAAAATAGTATGTTCTGTCTGAACCACAAAAGAACATTTTTAGGTTTCATATCCCTTTAAACTCATGATTCAGAGGCAACATGCAATTTCAGACAACTTTCCAACTTACTTTTATTAACTTTGTCACCTCGGCCATGGTTTCCTGGACACTTATGAGTTACACATGCTGCAGGGTAAGCAGGGAGGAACATGTATTGTGTTGTTCATCAGCACTATTCATGTAATATCCAGAGGAGCAATGCATGTTCCTCCCTGCACCATGTGTAACGTATAAGTGTCCAGGAAAAAATGACTGAGGTGACAACCCTATGTGCAATCTCCTGAGCTCACCTAGGATTACTAAACAAATGCTAGATAGAATGGTGCATTAAAAAATAATTAAAGATTAGTCTGAGAACAACATGTAGATGTATTTTTTTTTTTTTTATTTCATTAGCGGTTTAAATATTGACAAAATAAATATAAAGTTTTAGTGTCTATAAAACAATGGGAGCTGCCATATTATAACTTAGGTTACCTTCTGTGCAGTGGCCAATTAGAGACAGTTATAAATAGGTCACTAGAGTGTGCAGCCAATGGCTGTGTGGAATATAACAGTGTTCTGCACTTCTTTTTCTAACAGGAACTGAAAAACTCACAATTTCAGAATGGAATTACAGGAAAAAGGGTCAAAGTAAATGATAAAAGTATATTTTAAAGTTATTTTTTTAATATATATATATATATATATATATATATATATATATATATATATATATATACACACACACACACACACACATATTATATATATATATATATATATATATATATATATATATATATATATATGTGTGTGTATATGATTTAGCGTTTTATACTACCATCTCATATAGTGTTTAATGTCCCTTTAAGAAAGGATATTAAAGGGACACTTACCCAAAAATTTTCTTTCATGATTCAGATAGAGCATGCAATTTTAAGCAACTTTCTAATTTACTCCTATTATGAAATCTTCTTTATTCTCTTGGTATCTTTATTTGAAATGGAAGAATGTAAGTTTAGATGCCGGCCCATTTTTGGTGAACAACCTAGGTTGTCCTTGCTGATTGGTGGATAAATTCATCCACCAATCAAAAACTGCTGTCCAGATTGCTGAACCAAGAAAAATGCTTAGATGCTTTCTTTTTCATATAAAGATAGCAAGAGAACAAAGAAAAATTGATAATAGGAGTAAATTAAAAAGTTGCTTAAAATTGCATGCTCTATCTGAATCATGAAAGAAAAATTTTGGGTACAGTGTCCCTTTAAAAGAACTAAGCAAAATTTATACTAAAACAAAATTGGAACTATTTTTTTTTATTTTTTTTTAAACGTCATGATCTATCCAGCACATTTAAGTTTCATTTGACTTCACTGTTCACTTAATTAGGTCAAGCATCTTAAAACTCCACTTATTCATTTTAAAAGGAACACTAAAGTTAAAGCTAAATTTCCATGATTGAGACAAAGCATGCTATTAAAAAAATACATAAAAACATTCCCAAATTAGGCATAGTCTTTTTCTGTACACACTATCTGATGCATTAGCTTCTACTGACCAGGTGCAAAAGTTTACAGTATAAACATATCTGTTTCTGTGATTGGCTGTTAGATGTCACATGATACAGAGAGCTTGGGAAATGAAATTTTAAAATTTGTCAGAAAAAAACCCAAAACAAAAAAACTCTACTGCTCATTTAAAATGATATCTATTGTTTGTTAAATTTACATAATCTCTCTGCCCCTAAAACGTTTTGAGGAATATTAGGTATACTGCAGAATTTGTAGAAATGCTATTAGATTGTGTATTCCATAAAACATGTATTAAGCAAATGTGTGTTTTTTTATCCATCAATTTATCAATGTTTCACGTTTAAAAGTAAACTTTGAATTATTTTCAAGCTGTCTTATACATAATTTATTAGATTCTTCTAAAGATTAATGTTAGGGCTTGGCTTAGTGCAATGAGGTCAGACACTTAGCACTTGTATATTAATGAATAGCTGATCTTGCTAATGGCTGTTACATAAATAATGTATTTAATAATGTCCTTGCGATTTGTCATGTTTAGATGTTTGCTGTCCAAGTGAGCCACAGATGTATCTCTTAAAAGAAGACTGACATCATTGTACATAAGTTTAAGCTTATAGGGATACAAAACACATTTTTTCTTTCATGATTCAGATAGAGCATGCCATTTTGAACAACTTTCTAATTTACTCATATTAGCAATTTTTCTTCGTTCTCTTGCTATCTTTATTTAAAAATCAGAATGTAAATCTTAGGAGCCGGCCCATTTTTTATTCAGAACCTGGGTTTTGCTTATTTATTGGTGGCTAAATGTAGCTACCAATAAGCAAGCGCTATCCAGGGTGCTGAACCTGAAATTGGCTGGCTCCTTAGCTTAGATGCCTTTTTTTTCAAATAAAGATAGCAAGAGAACGAAGAAAAATTCATAATAGAAGTAAATTAGAAAGTTGCTTAAAATTGCATGCTCTATCTGAATCATGAAACAAAAAATTGGGTTTAGTGTCCCTTTAAATATATTGTCTGAGAAATGGTAACTGTTTCACAAATTTTGTAACAAAATGAATTGGAGTATGAACTGCAATTCTTGGGACCAATTTTAAAAAGGGACATTGCAGAATTTGAAAAAGCTCAGAGAAGGGCTACAAAGCTAATAAGGTGGAAATCGGGGATTCAGACTATGAGGAGAGGTAAGCCCAATTGGGTTTGTTTACTCTAGGAAAAATGTGCTTGAGAGGTGATATTATTACTTTATATAAATATATTCAAGGCTTATACACGTAGTTGGCAGAAATGCTGTTTATTCCAAGGCAGGTGTTTGTAAACACAAGGTCACCATTTAAGACTAGAGGAAAAGAAATGTTATCTTTAGCAATATAAACTTTTTCACAGTAAGAGCAACCAAAATGGAACACCTTGCCTAAGGAGGTAGTGAATGCCAATGCCATAAATAAATTTAAAAATGGCTTAGATGCATTTCTGACTAACAGAATTCAGGGATATGATTGCTCGTGTTAAATGGATCAGCATTCTAATTGTTTAATGTATGTTCAATGGGCAGCTACTTTAGTGTAAATCGGGTAGTCTCTGAATAGGTTAAACTTGATGGATTTCTGTCTTTTTTCAACCTCATCATATGTATTATCTATCCAGCATTTTTGGGATGGCAATTTGTTAGCTTGGTGTGCACTAATGACAAGAGGCTTATATGTACAACCTCGACTCACCAGCTAGTTCTTAGCCCTGAATTACTGCTTCTGAGCCTACTAAGGTATGCTCATCAACAAAGGTTGCCAAGAGAAAAAAGCACATTTGATAATATAAGTAAACTGGAAATGCACACACTATATGAATCATAAAAGTTTTTTTTTTTTTTTTTTTATCCCTTTAAATACAACATTAAACTAATGTTGCTTTTAAAATAAAAAAAATGACTTTGCTGCACATTACGTTATCATACAGTTGAATACACCTGTGATTTGCTAAAAGGAGAGATGCACAAAAACCTAAAAAGGATCATTTAATGTGTGGTACAGGGGAATACATTAAAATATTTAAAGTAAGTCTAATCAAATGCATTTAGGATGTGTTACGATTAGTTTTTCTATGCTTTATGTTAATATATTAATTTATGCTAATCACCTGTTTAGTTTTTAACAACCAAAAAAACATTCTTGCAATGCCATTAAGTTCAATTTTTTTAAATGTATTATGCAAGCCACAAAAAAATCATTACATGCGTAGAGATTGTAAGATCTGAAGGTTATAGGTACAAAAAAATGTTACTTAGGCTACTTTGGAGCCCTTCATGAAACCCCATTTTTTAATTTGATTTTATTATCACATTTTCTTGGTATCATTTGTTAAAAAGCAGGGACATCAGCTCCGGAGAGTGTCTGGAGCCCACTATATGGCACCAGTTTTGCAAGAACAATAAAAAGGGCAACACTATTTCCTACCATGAAGTGCTCCATACATCTATCTAGGTATCTCTTCAACAAACAATACCATGGAAACGAATCATATAACCTCAGGCAGATGCCTTACTTTTAATCCAACATCTTACACTGGTGTCAAGTCCTCAGCACAGCTGTGTTTGTGCAATGTGTTCAACTGGTAAAATCATTCTAGACATGTGCACACTTCTGAGCCTGCCTACCTGCTTTTCAACAAAGGATAACAAGAAAGCAAAGTAAATTTAATTACAGTAAGATGAGTCAATCTGACTTATTTTGTACAGTCTGGTGCAGGAAAAAATAAAAATGATGTCCCTTTAAAATAGTCACTGTTGCTCCCATATGTCAGCAAATTAGACATCACTGATGTAGTCTAGACTCTAACATATAAGAATGTGCTGCTATTAGAGCACATTATACTCCATTATCAGTAACTTTGCAATTTACTTTCATTCATTTTCTACACTTTTCTTCAAGTGTATCCTGACACTGCATTAAGCTACACAGTGATTTCAAATACTTTTCAAGAGATATGTCGCTTTACTGTAAAACCCCCAAAATCCCATGCTACATGGCATTAAAGTGACATGGAACCCAAAATATTTATTTTATGATTCAGAAAGAAACTAAATATTTTAAACAACTTTCCAATTTAACTTCCATCATCAAATCTGGTGACTTCACTTGGTATCCTCTGTTAAAGGAGCCACAATGCACTATTTGGATCTGAGCATATCAGATGAGCCAATGACAAAATATATATATGTGCAACCACTAATAAGAAGCTAGATCCCAAATGTCCAATGCTACTCCTAAAACCTACCTAGGTATGCTTTCAAAAAATGGTATAAGAAAGGAGCATATTAGATCATAGAAGTGAATTTGAATCATGAAATTTAAAATTGACTTTCACTTTAAACCATATTTGTATGCAGATTTTTTACAAGGCAATGTTTAATTGCCAATGCATACTATGAGTACAAAAATTTCTCTCTAAAGCATCAGACTGCAAATTATTATTTCAACAAACAGAACAATTAGATTAATGAAACCTGAACAATTTATCAGCATTATGTGCAACTTAAATGCTGATGTATAGAATGCAACCATTTCACCAGCTGCGTAATCGTGAAAATGAACATATTGCTAAATACAAGTTTCTATATAAAATTCAAAATTACATTAAGGAAGGTCTGCTGTATTTATTTGTAACATACATGCACGCACAAAAAGCAACCAGAACAAAAAAATTCTCATCTTTGTGTAGATTTTATACATATTTGCAAGGAAAAGTTAATTGCACACACAGCTCTGTGAAATAAAAAATATATCATGAAAAGCCATGTTTAATACAATAGAGTATGAATGATAGATGTAATATATATATATATATATATATAGTTAATTAGTTTAAAGAAAGAGCCATAAAATATAATGCCTTTCTTGTGCACTACAAATTGCTGTAAAAAAAATATAAAAAATGTTCTTACCTTGACACCAAAGTTTTTTATTTCGCCAGTGACCTAAACAAATATGATATTGAACCATTTTCTTCTGTAAGCATATAGTTTGAAAAACAAAGCCATTTTGCTCCAATCAGTATTTTTTGGGTACAGCTGGCAATTCTATCAAAACCAGGAATTCCTTAAAGAAACAGTGAAATCACCTGATAAAATGCAAGGGTGTTCTATTTGTTCTTTAATTTTTTAATTTAAAGCATAGCTGTATATACAGACTGCATTAAAGTATTATATTCTAATCATATTTTGATATATAGACAAAATATTGTGTTATTATTTTTAACCGGTTGTTAACACTAGTTAAACATTAAATTGTGTTAACAAAAGCTTCTGATTAGAAAGGGTTAACTCTTGATTAATGACAGATTTGCCAAAAACAAGCTCTGAACATTCTGCTTTGCTTTGGTAGGTAGAAACTATTTTTGATTTGTTTGAAAAATATAAAAATACAAATTTAGAAGGACACTATCACAGTGAGCCTGCATAATAAGTAGTAATTGCTTGCACCTTAATGGACACTAAATGGTTACCTTTTGTATTCAAGCTTTTAATAACAATTTAATCCTGACGCTGTGCGTGCAGTCATTACCTTACTCTACTCATGTGCAAAGGTTAGTTTTGTCTATTTGTTTCACATTCATTAGAACCTGTCTGGAGAGGGGCAAAAGGGGGCATATACCCTACAGGAATTGCACCCTTTATGTCCAATTTTATATATATATATATATATATGTGTGTAATCCTTCACAAATGCACTCTCACTTAAAGTCACTCAACCACAATAAAATGTAAAGTACTGAAAAATCCAGTGAGTATATATATATATATATATATATATATATATATATATATATATATATATATAGGTGCAGGTACTCACTGGATTTTTCAGTACTTTACATTTTATTGTGGTTGAGTGACTTTAAGTGAGAGTGCATTTGTGAAGGATTACACACACATAAATATATAATACAGTGTGTATATATATATATATATATATATATATATAACATGTGTCCATATTTATATTATTCTTACTAGGGCATATATTGAAAGAATTTTCATTTCTTCCCTCCCCCCCATTTCTGGGTCCATGTGTCTTATTGAGGAACATAAGGGGTGTTAAATAATATATGTATTATATGTGGGTAACCTACATTCACTAACATTTCATGTATGCTAGAAGTGGAATTTAAAATATTAAACAAATCTTGCTTTTGCCCACGTTCCCTAGAAAGGCCACAAAGCAAATGCATAATAAATTATTTTTTTAATAAAATGGTTTCATTAAAGGGGCATACATTAAAGGGACACTGAACCCAAATTTTTTCTTTTGTGATTCAGATAGAGCATGCAATTTTAAGCAACTTTCTAATTTACTCCTATTATCAAATGTTCTTTATTCTCTTGGTATCTTTATTTGAAATGCAAGAATGTAAGTTTAGATGCCGGCCCATTTTTGGTGAACAACCTAGGTTGTCCTTGCTGATTGGTGGATAAATTCATCCACCAATCAAAAACTGCTGTCCAGAGTGCTGAACCAAGAAAAAAGTTTAGATGCCTTCTTTTTCATATAAAGATAGCAAGAGAACGAATGATTATAGGAGTAAATTAGAAAGTTGCTTAAAATGACATGCTCTATCTGAATCACGAAAGAAAAATGTTGGGTTCAGTGTCCCTTTAATTTAAAAACTAACAGGAAGTGACTGATTGTGCTGCTTAGTGTTTAAAATTTGCTTAGTCTCCATTGTATCTTTGTTGAAAATATATCTAGGTAGGGGAGCACTACAGGACAGGAAATAGTGTTTCCATCTAGTACTCTTGATTAATAGATTTCTTGCAAAACTGCTGCCATATTGTTCTCCAGACATATCCACACTCCTGAGCTTACGTCCTTGCTGTTTAACAAAAGATACAGAAAGAACTAAGAAAATGTCATAATATAAATAAATTAGAAAGTAGTTTAAAACTCTGCATCAAGAAATAAAATTGTTTCATGTCCCTTTAAGTTTCTTTTATCCTGTTTTAACAAATTCACGCACTATGGGCTTCTTCATATTCACATGTGAACTCCCTATCTGTCTCTGGGTCTTCTAAAAGGGTCTGTTCTTCAATCTTAGCTTTGCTGGAGATTAGGAGAATCATTTTTATTTCTTTCATTGAGGACATTAAAGGGACATAAAACCCAAAATATTTCTTTCATAATTCAGATAGAGCATACATTTTTAAACAACTTTCTTATTTCCTTCTATTATCAAATTCTTTGTTTTCTTATTATCCTTTGTTGAAAAGCATGATGCAAGTTCAAGAGTGTGCACGTGTCTGTACATTTTTAAAAGGTTTTATACTGTTTTTTTTTATATCAGTATCTGTGCATATTCTTCTTTATAGTTGTGTCTACTACATGCAGTTATATGAAAATTGGTGTATACTGTCCCTTTAAAAGCAAATCAAATACCTGATTTAGGAAATTTGCAGCATTTTGACAATTTAGCTTGCAAGTTTTACTTTTTCCTCGATGGACAAAGCACCATTTTTTTTCTTCACAAAAACAAGAGGCCTTCTTAAAGGGACAGTCTAATAAAAAATCAACTTTCATGACTCAGATAGGGCATGCAATTTTAAACAACTTTCCGATTTACTTTTCTAATCAAATTTGCTTTGTTCCCTTGGTATTCTTTGTTAAAAGCTAAACCTAGGAGGCTCATATGCTAATTTATTAATCCTTGAAGGCCACCTCTTATCTGAATGCATTCTGACAGTTTTTCACAACTAGAGGGCTTAGTTCATGTGTGTGATATAGATAAAATTGGGGGCAGCCTGCAGAGGCTTAGATTAGGGTTACCACTTCGGCCATGTTTTCCTGGACACTTATGAGTTACACATGCTGCAGGGTGGAACATGAATAGTGCTATCCAGGGTCACTATGCATGTGCTGTTTAGGTGTGCAATGCATGGTCCCCTCTGCATAACCTGCAGCATGTGTAACTCATAAGTGTCCAGGAGAACATGGCCGAGGTGAGCTTAGATACAAGGTAATCACAGAGGTAAAAAGTAAATTAATATAACTGCGTTGGTTATGTAAAACTGGGGAATGGGTAATAAAGGTATTATCTATCTTTTTAAACTATAAACATTCTGGTGTAGACCGTCCCTTTAAGACCAGGTTAGTCTCTTCAAGAGGCCCAGTTTGGAGGCTGTCTACAGCAAATAAAACTTTAAAAATCATCTTTTTGAGGAGAAAATAATAAGGCAGCGGTTTACATACAATATTAAGTAAGAAACTAATATATATATATTAATATTAATTAATATCCTATATTATAAAAGACAAGTGTTTGTCTGAAGCCGTCATGCGCAGTACAGACAAACACTTGGCCTTAGATTCTATTCTCGCGCACCTCGGCATAGCTGACAGCTGACAGATTGGGAGCGCGAGGTACACAGCATACAAGCAGCTGTGAGATAGGGAGCGCGAGCTACTCAACAGCTGTGAGGTCTGCTGCGTGAGACGCGGCAACGCGCTCCCCAGACCTCACAGCTGTTTGTGGCCGACGGGAGCGTCGCGAGGGGCGTGGCAGGGCGTCGCGAGGGGCGTGGCCGGGCGGGTATTGCCGCGAAGACAGAGCCAGAGAGGGAGCAGGAGGGGGGGGGGCAGAGAGCCAAAGAGAAGGGGGGGGGCAGAGAGCCAAAGAGAAGGGGGGGGCAGAGAGCCAAAGAGAAGGGGGGGGCAGAGAGCCAAAGAGAAGAGGGGGGGCAGAGAGCCAAAGAGAAGGGGGGGGGCAGAGAGCCAAAGAGAAGGGGGGGGCAGAGAGCCAAAGAGAAGAGGGGGGGCAGAGAGCCAAAGAGAAGGGGGGGCAGAGAGCCAAAGAGAAGGGGGGGGCAGAGAGCCAAAGAGAAGGGGGGGGGGGCAGAGAGCCAAAGAGAAGGGGGGGCAGAGAGCCAAAGAGAAGGGGGGGCAGAGAGCCAAAGAGAAGGGGGGGGGGGGGCAGAGAGCCAAAGAGAAGGGGGGGGCAGAGAGCCAAAGAGAAGGGGGGGGGCAGAGAGCCAAAGAGAAGGGGGGGCAGAGAGCCAAAGAGAAGGGGGGGGCAGAGAGCCAAAGAGAAGGGGGGGGCAGAGAGCCAAAGAGAAGGGGGGAGAGAGAGCCAAAGAGAAGGGGGGGAGAGAGAGCCAAAGAGAAGGGGGGGAGAGAGAGCCAAAGAGAAGGGGGGGGAGAGAGAGCCAAAGAGAAGGGGGGGGGAGAGAGCCAAAGAGAAGGGGGGGAAGAGAGCCAAAGAGAAGGGGGGGGAGCCAAAGAGAAGGGGGGGAGAGCCAAAGAGGGGGGAGAGAGAGAGCCAAAGAGGAAAAAGAGCCAAAGAGGGGGGAGAGAGAGCCAAAGAGGGGGGAGAGAGAGCCAAAGAGGGGGGAGAGAGAGCCAAAGAGGGGGGGAGAGAGAGCCAAAGAGGGGGGGGGAGAGAGCCAAAGAGGGGGGGGGAGAGAGCCAAAGGGGGGGAGAGAGAGCTAAAGGGGGGGAGAGCCAAAGAGGGGGGAGAGAGAGAGCCAAAGAGGGGAGAGAGACAAAGAGGGGGGGGAGAGAGACAAAGAGGGGGGGAGAGAGACAAAGAGGGGGGGAGAGAGACAAAGAGGGGGGGAGAGAGACAAAGAGGGGGGAGAGAGAGCCAAAGAGGGGGGAGAAAGAGCCAAAGAGGGGGGAGAAAGAGCCAAAGAGGGGGGGGGCAGATCCAAAGAGGGGGGGCAGATCCAAAGAGGGGGGGCAGAGCCAAAGAGGGGGGGGAGAGCCAAAGAGGGGGGGAGAGAGCCAAAGAGGGGGGGAGAGAGCCAAAGAGGGGAGGGGAGAGCAAAAGAGGGGGGGAGAGCCAAAGGGGAGGGGGGAGCCAAAGGGGAGGGGGGAGCCAAAGAGGGGGGAGAGAGAGAGCCAAAGAGGGGGGAGAGAGAGCCAAAGAGGGGGGAGAGAGAGCCAAAGAGGGGGGAGAGAGAGCCAAAGAGGGGGGAGAGAGAGCCAAAGGGGGGGGGGAGCCAAAGAGGGGAGAGAGAGAGCCAAAGAGGAGAGAGAGCAAAAGAGGAGAGAGAGCAAAAGAGGGGAGAGAGCCAAAGAGGGGGGGAGAGCCAAAGAGGGGGGGGGAGCCAAAGGGGGGGGGGGAGCCAAAGGGGGGGGGGGGAGAGCCAAAGAGGGGGGAGAGAGAGCAAAAGAAAGGATGGAGAGAGCCAAAGAGGGGAGAGAGAGAGCAAAAGAGGGGAGAGAGAGAGCAAAAGAGGGGAGAGAGAGAACAAAGGAGAGTGGGGAGAGAAAGCAAAAGAGAGGGGGGAAAGAAAGCAAAAGAGAGGGGGGAAGAGAGAGCAAAAGAAAGGGGGGGAGAGAGCAGGGGGTGGGACCGCTGTTCTGAAAAGAATGGCCCGTGTACACGGGCTTTAGTACTTATATATATATATATATATATATATATATATATATATATATATATATATATATATATATATATATATATATATATATATATATATATATATATATATTGCAATATACTTTATTTATTTTGTTCCCTTATCCTTTAATGCGATTCTGAAATTGTGAGCTTTCAGTTCCTGTTAGAAATGGAGGTGCAGAACACTGTTATATTCCACACAGCCAATAGCTGCACACTCTAGTGACCTATTTATAACTGTCCCTAATTGTCCACACCAGAGAAGGTAACCTAAGTTACAACATGGCTGCTCCCATTGTTTTATAGACACTATAACTTTACACTTATTTTGTCAATATCTAAACAGCTAATGGAACTTTGAAAAATACATCTACATGATATTCTCAGACTAATCTTTCTTTGAATGCATCATTCTACCTAGCATTTATTTAGTGCTTAATGTCCCTTTCTAAGGAGCTGTAACAGGTCAGCTTTTAAGTATTTCCCTTCTTAGGCTGTTCAGCAACTTAATCATTATAACTGCTTCATCCATGCAAAAGTAGAGAAATCCTTTAAATCTGGCCTGTTGATAAAGAGTTCCCTGAGGACATGGATTTAGAAATACGGAACTAAAGCATTTTATTAATTCACAGATATGCATTGATGACAAAGGGGTTAAACACAGTAAAACTAGGAAATCAGGTGTGCTACCCAGCCAGTCCTTAGCAAGACACAGTTGGAGATTAAAAGCTATATTCATATGCTGTTTCTAATTGGTTGCCTGACTGTGTTGCACTCAGAATGTATTGCCAGCTTCTCAGTGGGATTTTATCTATGTGTTTTTTTACTCCTTTGCTGGGGTTAAAGGGATATTCTAGTTGAACAATTTTTTTTTATTTTGTTACAGCTTTTTATTGTTAAACCCGTTCATCTCTTTTACTATGTGTTTAATCCCTGACACAAACTCCCCTAAACCCCCACAAAAAAACAAAGATGTGCTCTAATTTATATACACAAATACTTACACTACATCTACACTAGCATGTCCCTTTAAATGCATAGCTTCTCCCATACCTCTGTGTTTAACCTTTTCAGCAGGTGTTATACAGAATTAACTACAATTAGTAATGCAAAAAACATGATTGAAGGAATAAGAGCATATTATTTGCATTAGTTTGGTCCTTTAATAGAAAAAAAACCCAAAAAACAGAAATGGTTGCAGATTTCCCTTTCCGCTAATGGGTTAAACAATATTTTAACTTAATTTTTTAATGCCAAACCAACATCTGTTTGGCCATAATAAGGCTTGGCAATCCAGTTCATGATTTTTTTAGGCTGCAGTTGCCAATATTATTGTTGAAGTAAAAATAAAATATGCTGCCAATGGTATCAAGTTGTTTTGATCAGTAAAACCTATTTGGCTTAATTCCTAGTACTTTTGTCAGGGTTCATTTAAACTATCCGTCTGCACAAAAAAAAAAAAAAAAGAAAAGATGTGCACCCAAGTCCTAGGTTTATTGTGTTACATTGGCACTACCAGGTTTTACAACTGCTAATTAAAATAATTATTGTGTTCTAGAAACAGTATATTCAGAAAGCAGTTATATAATGGATGTTTTATTTAATGTGACACATTACTAGCTAGATTTTTTGCCCTACATACGCGGTTTGTTCAGATTGCTAAAAATAAATAATAAAATAAAAATAAAAAATGTTCCTAATAACCTGGGGCTTATTATATTCCATTAGGTTTAGGCTGCCAATGTTACAGTACAGATAAGGAAAATATATTTTTTTTTTTGTCTGTTCTTAAGATTTATAGAATGCAAAATAATATGTAACTCTTCCATTTATAGACAGGAGATTAAATATACATTATCATTGTTATTTCTCCCCATAGATGATAATACAAATAATTGTACATTCAGTGTATACTGCAAAATAGCAGATCTGTTTGGAATTTATTATTTTGTCACTAAATATTACCCATAACCCTTCATAGTTGCAATATAATCCATTCATAAAGGTCTCAAGGTTTCTGCTCACATGCAATCACAATAATAATGATGATGATAATGTGAACTTTTTAATAATGAAAAATATAAAATAAAACATTAAACACAAAGCAGCAGCGATAACACAAAAAAACAAAGATAATGAACAATATCAAGATACTTTACTTCTAAGCAAAAACTAACCCCTAGATAAGAGTGTATAACAATGAGCACTCAGACCTTATTGTTTAATATAAACAATGTTACAATATAGTAAAAATATTACATCAAAACTTGCAAAAAGCTGGAGATTCACACATTGTAATTAGTCCACTCTTCTAAGTCTTGCCAGACTATAATATAAACCACGCGTTTCTGATTAGAGGGGGATCCCCAAAACGTGTTAGGGTTATATTATTGTTTGAGTGCTGTTGCTTTTATTAAAAAAATAAATTCTATCATTCGTCTATAAACATATTCCCCTATTACCATCTGTGAGATCCTATAGGTCCTCATCCAATCACTGAAGTTTACACCCAGATTTTAAGAACCCACCCTTTAAATGTAACTTTAAGCTATAACCATCAATTTACCAGCCCTTCCTTTACTCAACATTAAATATCAGTTGCTAACCCATTACTCCTTTTTTTTTTTTTTTTTAATATCCCGGGTCCAAAAGTGACTACCCTAAATGCTAATTTTCCTCTAGATTACATAAGCCTTATCAGGTCCAAGAGTGGCGTATGTGTCAAGTGAGGAAACAATACTAGAATATAATAAAAAACAGACGGCTACATTACGAATTGTGCGTTAGGGTAAAAAAGCAGCGTTAAGAGGTCCTAACGCTGCTTTTTTTACGCCCGCTGCTATTATGAGTCTTGAAGGTTTATGGTCACCGCACACTTCTTTGGCCTTACCGCAAAACGACTTACGTAAACTTCATAAAGTCTTTTTTCTATGGGACTTCCATAGCGCCGGTATTACGAGTCTGTCCTGGGAGGCCAAAAACTGAGTGGTACACCCTACCCTGTCAAGAGTCTTATGTTTTATGGTACAACGCCGTAACATAAAACTCATAGCCAAAGTGCTAAAAAGTACACTAATACCCATAAACTACCTATTAACCCCTAAACCGAGGCTCTCCCGCATCGCAAACACTATGATAAAATTTTTAACCCCTAATCTGCCGCTCCGGACATCGCCGTCACCTACATTATACTTATGAGCCCCTAATCTGCTGACCCCAACATCACCGACACCTACATTATATTTATTAACCCCTAATCTGCCGCCCCAATGTCGCCGCAACCTACCTACACTTATTAACCCCTAATCTGCTGCCCCCAATGTCGCCGCCACTATATTAGTTATTAACCCCTAAATCTAAGTCTAACCCTAATTACCCCTAACTTAAATATAATTTAAATAAATCTAAAGAAAATTACTATAATTAACTACATTATTCCTATTTAAAACTAAATACTTACCTATAAAATAAACCCTAAGCTAGCTACAATATAACTAATAGTTACATTGTATCTAGCTTAGGATTTATTTTTATTTTACAGGCAAGTTTGTATTTATTTTAACTAGGTAGAATAGTTATTAAATAGTTATTAACTATTTAATAACTACCTAGCTAAAATAAAAACTTACCTGTAAAATAAAACCTAACCTAAGTTACACTAACACCTAACACTACACTATAATTAAATAAATTAACTAACAACATTTAAATCAATTAAATTAGCTAAAGTACAAAAAAACACTAAATAACAGAAAATAATAAACAAATTACAAGATATTTAAACTAATTACACCTAATCTAATAGCCCTATCAAAATAAAAAAGCCCCCCCAAAATAAAATAAAAAACCCTAGCCTAAACTAAACTACCAATAGTCCTTAAAAGGGCCTTTTGAGGGGCATTGCCCCAAAGTAATCAGCTCTTTTACCTGTAAAAAAAAATACAATTAATCCCCCCAACAGTAAAACCTACCACCCGCGCAACCAACCCCCCAAATAAAATATTATCTATAAAAACCTAAGCTGCCATGTAAAGGGCATTTGGATGGGCATTGCCCTTAAAAGGGCAGTTAGCTCTTTTGCAAGGCCAAACCCCTAATCTAAAAAATAAACCCAACCAATACACCCTTAAAAAACCTAACGCTAACCCCCTGAAGATCGACTTACCAGGAGAAGTCTTCATCCAAGCCGGGCCGAAGTCCTCAACAAAGCCAGGAGAAGTCTTCATCCAAGCCAGGCGAAGTGGTCCTCCAGACGGGCAGAAGTCTTCATCCAGACGGCATCTTCTATCTTCATCCATCCGGCGCGGAGCAGGTCCATCTTCAAGACATCCGACGCGGAATTAAGATACCTTAATTCCGATTGGCTGATAGAATTCTTGGATGATGTCACTTAAAAGGTACCTTCATTCGTCTTTAGTCGTTGGATGAAGAGGATGCTCTGCGTCGGATGTCTTGAAGATGGACCCGCTCCGCGCCGGATGGATGAAGATAAAAGATGCCGTCTGGATGAAGACTTCTGCCCGTCTGGAGGACCACTTCACCCGGCTTGGATGAAGACTTCTCCAGGCTTTGTTGAGGACTTCGGGCTGGCTTGGATGAAGACTTCTCCCGGTAAGTCGATCTTCAGGGGGTTAGTGTTAGGTTTTTGTAAGGGTGTATTGGGTGGGTTTATTTTTTAGATTAGGGGTTTGGGCTTGCAAAAGAGCTAACTGCCCTTTTAAGGGTAATGCCCATCCAAATGCCCTTTTCAAGGCAATGGGGAGCTTAGGTTATTTTAGATAGTATTTTATTTGGGGGGTTGGTTGTGTGGGTGGTGGGTTTTACTGTTGGGGGGGTTAATTGTATTTTTTTTTACAGGTAAAAGAGCTGATTACTTTGGGGAAATGCCCCGCAAAAGGCCCTTTTAAGGGCTATTGGTAGTTTAGTTTAGGCTAGGGTTTTTTTTATTTGGGGGGGGGGGGCTTTTTTTAATTTTGATAGGGCTATTAGATTAGGTGTAATTAGTTTAAATATCTTGTAATTTGTTTATTATTTTCTGTAATTTAGTGGGGGGGTTTTGTACTTTAGCTAATTTAATTTAATTGATTTAATTGTTGTTAATTTAGTTAATTAATTTAATTATAGTGTAGTGTTAGGTGTTATTGTAACTTAGGTTAGGTTTTATTTTACAGGTAAGTTTGTATTTATTTTAGCTAGGTAGTTATTAAATAGTTAATAACTATTTAATAACTATTCTACCTAGTTAAAATAAATACAAACTTGCCTGTAAAATAAAAATAAACCATAAGCTAGATACAATGTAACAGTTATATTGTAGCTAGCTTAGGGTTTATTTTATAGGTAAGTATTTTTAGTTTTAAATAGGAATAATGTAGTTAATGATAGTAATTTTCTTTAGATTTATTTAAATTATTTTTAAGTTAGGGGGTGTTAGGGTTAGACTTAGGTTTAGGGGTTAATACATTTAGTATAGTGGCGGTGACATTGGGGGCGGAAGATTAGGGGTTAATAAATATAATGTAGGTGGCGGTGGTGTCCGGAGTGGCAGATTAGGGGTTAATAAGAATAATGTAGGTGTTGGCGATGTCGGGGGCAGCAGATTAGGGGTTAATAAGTGTAAGATTAGGGGTGTTAGGTGTAAACATAAATTTTATTTCCCCATAGGAATCAATGGGGTTGCGTTAAGGAGCTTTACGCTGTTTTTTTGCAGGTGTTAGACTTTTTCTCAGCTGGCTCTCCCTGTTGATTCCTATGGGGAAATCGTGCACGAGCACACACAACCAGCTCTCCGCTAACTTAAGCAGCACTGGTATTGGAGTGCGGTAAGGAGCAAAATTTTGCTCAACACTTATTCTTGCCTTTTAACAAAGGGTTTGTAAAAACCTGTAATACCAGCGCTGCAGGAAAGTGAGCGGTGAGGGAAAACTGCTCATTAGCACCGCATAGCCTCTAACGCAAAACTCGTAACCTAGCCGAGAGGTTCTATATGTCTACCTAATAAAACTTCTTATGTTACTTCAACATCTATTGTCAAAATGAAACTACTATTATTTTTGTTCCATGATAGTCCATACTTTTTTTAAACTTTTTTTTTTAAAACTTTTTTCTTTCATGATTCAGATAGAGCATGCAATTGTAAGCAACTTTTTAATTTACTCCTATTATCGATTTGTCTTCATTCTCTTGGTATTTTTATTAGAAAAAGCAGGAATGTAAGCTTACTAGCCGGCCCATTTTTAGTTTAGCACCCTGAATTGCGCTTGCTGATAGGTGGCTGCATTTAACCACCAATCAGCAAGCTCTACCCAGTTGCTGAACCAAAGATGGGCTGGCTCCTAAGCTTCCATTCCTGATTTTTCAACTAAAGATACAAAGAGAACGAAGAAAAATTGATAATAGGAGTAAATTAGAAAGTTACTTAAAATTGCATGCTCTATATTAATCATGAAAGAAAACATTTGGGGTCAGTATCCCTTTAAATAAACCTGCAATCTAAAAGGTCATTCTCTAACCTGTAAATACTGCTAATCAAATAGCTGTGTTAGGCAATTAGCAGCATTGGGAAAACCAAGGTTACAGATTTTACTTTTTGGGCTTTCAAGAGAGTGTAGAACAAAGCGCAACTTTTGATGTTGAATAATTTTTAATTGAGGTAAAAACCAACTATAACGTACAATACAATAAATGTCCATGCACACTTCTGTTACAATGGCAGGGTATAAGCAATTTTCTTGAGATACATGGAGCACATAGGTTATAGTTTCACGTCATTTCCATGGTATGATATACAAGAAAGCTGCAGTGCCGTAACCTGCATAGACATGCAAGAAACATGCAAGCCAAAATAAGTACGAACCATAACAAATTATGTTTTAAGCCTCAACAAATGGGAATGAAACCTCGGTTTTGTGTGTTGGTAAATGTTCCCTATATTATTCAAAGGGTCACTCTTAGGCCCTGCACAAAGCACAATTTTTAAAAAAACCTTGCAATGGGGTTATACACAAAGATAGGGGCCGGTAAGCACATCCCCTGCAAATTTCTTCTACTCAGGCGATGCAAGGCTTTAAATCGGTTAAACACATAGGACCAGGTTACAAGTGGAGCAGTATTTCGCACTTTAATTGCGCTCAAGGGATTGTGTTTACTTTCAACTTGTAATACTCGTGCAACAACAGCGGTAATAACCCGATATCTCTTGCGGGTAACTGTTAGCGCGCCACTCATAACCTGGCCCATAGTAAGCCTAATTATCTAGTGCAGAAATGACACGCTCTTATGAGTTACTGCATGCATTTTTTCTTTCATTAGAATGTCCCTTTAATTATAATTTTTGCAGATCCAACCACCATGAGTTTAGTGTTTATATCATTTTATTTTTTTTAAAAGAAGGTTGGGATTAATTTGTGTGACATATGGAAGGAATCCTACAACATTACGATATCCGTTTCCTTTGTGCCCTAATTATGAGCCAGTTTCAATTCAATACACTCATTATCTTGGACGTGAAGGCTATTGCGCTGCACAGGTGGGGATGTTTATTTTTAGCGAGGTAGCATGTTAATGTGCTTAAAATAAACATGTGATTTCACTAAGCAAGATATTCATTAACACATTTGGTACCACCATGGCAACCAATTTTGTTTACGTACATTAATAGTGCTCATATGGCACAAAATATAGGGAAACATAACTTCTTGGTGTATTATTTAGCAGTATAACATGATGGCAATATGTAAGTTTAGAGATGGACCAATGAACTGCATTTTGTATGGTAGAATGTACAGTATGATTAAATTTTATGTGTTTTGTCATCATATAAAAACCGTTGAACAAGTGTTAACTTTTGAATATTATATGTAGAAATCCAAGATTCAAATGCAATATTGCAATAAATGTGTGTGGGCAAAAACTAATCCTGTATTTTTGACAAGCATTCATATATAATAAATAAATGTAGCCAATGTTCTGTATTTTTAAGGAACTAGCCAGAAAATTTGTCCATCCCTACTCAATTGACAGTAAAAGGCCACCAAGAACTTATTTATAAAATGTATTTATTTATAAAATATTTTACCAGGAAGGATACATTGAGATTTCTCTCGTTTTCAAGTATGTCCTGGGTAACTTGCAACTCTTTAAGTTAAAAGGGACAGTAAAATCAACATTAAACTTTAATGATTCAGAAAGGGCATACAATTCTAAAAACATTTCCAATTTACTTCTCCGATTGAGACTTCCGTCCACAAAATACCATTGGGCCACTGCCCTTAAACTCTTAACTTCCCAACAACCTGGAAATTATTCAGCAAATGTTGGATAATATGAGAATGTTATAAAATAATGATAGAGAAGATACAAATAGGTCATGGGTAGAGTGAAAGAAGTGGGTAGGGGAACATTACATGCATGTCAGGTTCCATACAACCTCTTGGCTACGTTTGTAATACTCTACATAGTGATAGCAGATTCTAGTTTAGGCAGAGCCTCCTGGGTTGTTTGAATTCTGTTTTTTAGTGTTTTCCTGTCTTTTTTTGCTTTGAGACACCACTAGTACACTTTGAAATTCATATTAAACCCATTATTTATGTTTAATTCCCATTGATTTGAGTGATGTGGCTCATTCTGTCACTTTCCATACTCTTTTTATGTTCCAGTGAACTTGAGAACCAAGCCTACCAGATCACCCCAGTTTTTTCCTCACACCACCTACTGACCACTCCAAACCAACCCCAAAGTTTCTGAGACTCCTCCTCAAAATATATATAAGATTTTTAGATTTAAATATGGAAGAATTGCAGCTAAGAGTACGGCTTATGCCGAAACGCGTCAGCTAGGTTGTCCTGCCATTGTGCACAATTATGCCACACGTGTCCTTGCTATATTTTACATCAATGGATTAATAAATGTTAAGTTTTTTATAGTTGGTACTCTTCGTGACTGTATTCATGGCGTAAGTCCTTATCCACACACTCTATCTCAGGTGAAGAATACTAATATTGGGAGGTATTAAGTAGCTGCATTCAATGTTAAAAAAAGTTACATATTACATGGTGGAAGATTTGAGAAGCAATGATCAAAATATGGAAAACAATGAAGAGGTATATTCTAAATAGTCAGAAAAGTGTATAAAATAATATATAAAAAAAAGACTTGCATATTTTAAAGCTGAGTCATTAGATACACTTTTACAAAGAGATGGAATATACCCAGACATTTTTAGCATGTTTAACAATTTCCTTATTTAAAATCTAAAAGTACAGTTTAAGCTTGGACTTTTCTGCTGTTACTAAACTGATGGACCTACTTCTACAAGGCATAAAAAGAAACCTCATAACAATTTGTTATTTTATTATGTCTTTCAGCGAACTAAAGAGGATCTCATATACTGACTGTGAGGTTAGATAGTTATGATCCAGCGCTACGGAATTTGGCGGCACTATACAAATAAATGATAATAATAATAATAATAATAATAATAATAATGATATATTGATGTTAACAACAAAATAATTTGCTTATGAAGAAGTTAGTATTTTTATGACTTCACATTTGGTCTTAGCTGGGTAGGAAATGTCCCCATTACACTTGGATTTCATTAAGACCTTTATCATTTATAATAATCACCAAAACTGCATTGCCTTTTTCTTAAAACGATACAGTGCTTAAGATGCTTCTATCATTGATTTGAAAGAGTGGCATCCGACCATGGACATTAGCAGGATGTACCTATTAGCCAATGAACTTTAGCAGGAACTACCTATCAGCCAATCAGCATTCATAAGTAGTACACTATTGATAAACCTATGATAGGAATGTTAAATGGACATTAAATTGCTGGGCACAACTTTAACAGAATGTTTACTACTCACTATGCTATTGTTTTGTTACTATGCCTACCCTTCTTTTCAGAGCCATTCTTTTATTTTTACCCCTTACAGGTGCTGGTTCGTGACGCTCTATATTTGCATGCTAGGAGCGGCCATCTTGGAGCTTTAGTATTCTTGCACCTCAGTGATGTTTTTTGCTTTTTTTTTCCAGCTGTCTTATGTGCTTACAGTTAGCAAACACAATACAGAGTCGGTGGTTTACATTTTTGCAGTTGTTATACTCCGTTTAAAAGTTAAATACAATATATAAAAATGTCACTTAATGATATAGAGCAATGCAGCCATTGAAAAAATGTATAGCTCCCACTCCGATCAAACACACAAATCCAAAGCACACAATACATATGTCGAAATGCAGGCGCCGTTAATGACCTTCAAATGTGCACTGTTCATGTCACAGAATGTAAGAAGATGAAGGCACTCAGTAGGAAGATATGAACCTTCACCAGTCAGTAAGGGGTTAAAACAAGAGAAATTTAGTTGTTACCATGCTATTGTAGTTTTTTTTTTTCCCCAGCAGGTTTAAGGAACACTGAAGTCAAAACTAAACTTTCATGATTCAGAAAGAGCATTACATTTTAAGAGACTTTCTAATTTATCACATCTTGCTCAGTATTTGTATATACACGCTTTCTGAGGTACCAGCTTCTACTGAGTATGTGCAGAAGTTCTTAAAATTAGTCTGTGATTGGCTGATGGCTGTCACATTGGCTGGTAAGCTTTATTAAAGTGCCCTTTAATTATGCACTTGTTAATTATGCCTTTTACTGTATTTAATGCTCCTGTAATGCCCCTTAAATAGATTTTACTGTTGTCTCATTCACTAATGTGAGAAATGGTACTGTTTTTCTGGTGAACTGGAATAGCTTAGTCAAACAAATAGCTGAATATTTCATTTTTCTGGGTGTTATTATGAAGGACTGTATTTGGACCACAGTCACTTCATTACCTGCATAGTCTTCTTCTTGCACCTTATACTGAGTCAGCATGCAACACAATAGCAAAAAAGCAATTAGATTGTCATTCTTGTCGCACCTAAGGTATTCTTCTTTCAATGTGATGAAAGCCCTGGTTACCTTGCTGTTTCTCCAGTAACTTGTCATTGTGTATAAAAGCATCACTATGGCACCAAAACAAACACGTTGATTAAAAAGATTCTACAGCTAACTGTCAAATAACATAACAAATAACGGACTGTCTGTTAGCTTGAAGTTGCAGGTACAGTACAATGATTTTTAGTACAAAAAACAAAATGATCAAAACTTAAAAAAACAAATAAAAGATAAAAAAACGCTATTGTGAGCGGCGTGCACATTTCAAGTGTCTTTTCACTTACTAGCTTAGAGGTTTTCAGTCATATCAAATATAAATGAGAATTGTAAATTAATTAGCCATTTAAAAGCACAGCAGGCTTCATAAATACAAAATTAAATTAAATGGAAAGGTTTTATTTATTAAAGTTGTTGTATTATATATGAAAAGGTAGCTGCCTATGGGATTTTCACTCATGGATACATCTGTCTGTCTAAACTATCTATTTCCCTGTGTCCCCTGTATTGTATTCTGCAAGCATGATTGGAGGTACACACCAAAAATTTAGGATATTTTTTTTTATCATTAAAAGGCCATTATAGTCAGAAAATGGCATGCTCTAGTTTAATTGCCTGCTGGTCCCAAGCAGAAACAGCAGGTTTGTGTGACTAGTGCTGCTGAATAGGTCAGCCTTAATTTGTGCTAAGGACGCGCAGTACTCTGCAGGTACTGAGTGGTACTTTTACTGTGTGTTTTACCCCTTTGCTGTGTTTAAACACATAGAAGTGAAGGGTCTCTAGTCTTAAAATTTCACGTTCTAACATATTAGATCATGTCATTTTGTGACTTTAATGGTCCTTTTAAATGGATATAAAACAGTCTCTTTCATTGTTATAATAAAAAAGCACTAAGCAGTGGGTTATAGTTAACTCCTTCATGCTGAGCTTTAACTCTATTAGAACGGCATGGAACGTCCTACCATATATGGCTCACTGCAGCCTCCTCCTTTTAGTTAATGAAAAATCGGATTTGAGGCCATGCCAAGCAGCTTAGGAATTCCTCCATGATCCGATACCGGCCTTGAAATCACGTGATCGCATAAATAATTGCGTGATTTCAGTTTTCCAACAGGTGTTTACATCAGAAATTTGCTCCGATCTAAGTATGTGTCCCTTGGCATGAAGGGGTTAATATAAATAATTTCAATATGTATTATTCATCAGGAAGGCATGTGTAGCTTAATGTCATAAATATTCTAGAGTAACTTGAGCTGGATTATTGTTTTTTTAAAT
Source organism: Bombina bombina (assembly GCF_027579735.1). Lineage (NCBI taxonomy): Eukaryota > Metazoa > Chordata > Amphibia > Anura > Bombinatoridae > Bombina > Bombina bombina. The sequence goes on from NC_069506.1 coordinate 45,497,388, forward strand.
GCAAGAGAAACAAGAAATCTGTTTTGCCCATTTTTAGAGGAGACAGAATGCACCTTAAGTTCAAAACATATCTGATCTCACAAATCCTGGAGGGCAGTGGCTTATAATCTCGAAGTGCCATTTTGCAAGAAAATATGTTGGTTGTTTCTGTATCTGTTTCTTTTTATATTTACTTTGATTTATCACATTTTATTTTATTAAAGGAACACTGAAAATTCTTACATCCAGTGAAACATAGAAATATAGATTTGATATTATATGACATCTAGAAGACTTATCAAGTCTGCCTTTATTTGCTTTTGAAGTGAAAACTCACCATCTCTTCTATGAGTCTGTTCCATAAGTCAACCACTCTTTCTGTAAAGAAATTCTTGCACAAATTAATCCTAAATGTGATCGGCTTTAACTTAAGATCATGACCCCTTGTTCTGGCGCTGCTTTCAATTCAGGCCCTATTAAATACTCTAATTATCTTCAAAGGTTCTTTCATATCACATCTCTCCCTTCTTTTCTTTAAGAAATAGACATTAGAATCATTAAATCTTGTAAGTTTGATATTTATGTACCAATTTTGTGCCCTGTTTTTAAACATTTTTAGTTTATTTATATATTTCTGCATATGGTCTCCAGGACTTTACACAGTATTATAATTTAGGTCTAATTAAAGATGTTTAAGTAGTCATAAGAACCTCTGCATAAATTATTTGCTGTTCTAAAATGGTCCTTATTGGTGTATAAATAAATACATATCTGCATTGTAGCCAGTTCTAAGTATAGGCTGTGTGTGTAAGCAGGAGAGAGAGTTTATGCACAGTTTCATTTGTATCAAGGACCAGAAGGATAATACCACCAGATTAAAATTGTTTCTGTGTGTCAGCATAGATGTATAAAAACAGCATCATAAATTATTATATTTCCTTAAAGGGATAGTCTAGTCTAAATAAACTTTTATGATTCAGGTAGAGCAGTTTTAAGCAATTTTCTAATTTACTCCTATTATCAATTTTTCTTTTTTTTGAGCCAATTTTTGGTTCAGCTCCTGGGTAGCGCAACTGTTTGTGCGCAAGCGATAAGGGGTTTATTGCGGGTGTTTGGGCTTGTTGGGCTTACCGCTAGTATTACGAGTTGAAAGTAAAAGCAATCGCTTGAGCACAATTGGGATTTATGCACAAAACGCATCAAAAATACATTACAAAGTATAGTGTTATCTAATAAAAATTATTCAATAAAAAATGTTGCACACAAATGTTATAAGGACTCAAACATATGAGGTCTCAGGTGTTTGAAAAAGAAAAAAAAAAGGCAGGCAAAGGGTTTCAACATTGAGATACATATATATATATATACTTGTCTAAAGATGTATATACAGCGTGTCTGAGAAAGGCCAGAGTGTGGGCTGAAACGTTGGATGTAACCCACCACAAAATAAAGTAACAGTGTATTTGAAGAAACACTGAGTCTTTTTTCTTGAAATACGAATACATAGTAAGTACAACTTACTTGTTTGGAGTGCCTAATCCACTTTATATATATATATATATATATATATATCTATATATATTTACAGAAATAAATACATATGTACACGCATAAGGAATATATATATATACGTAAATATACACATTGGAGGCCTTTGCTATCAAGTAGATGAAAACATGAAAAAACATATGTAAGCAATATTTATTTTTAATAAAGGTTTTAAGTATGCATTTATTGTAAATATTTCACATTCCATAAACACACAGCAGAATATATTCTATGAATTTACAAATATATATATATATATATATATATATATATATATATATATATATATATATATATATATATATATATATATATATATATGAGGAAATATTTATTTATGAATAAATAAAACATATTCTGCTATGTGAAGAACATTGGAATGTGAAATAATCATATTTTCATGTTGAGTTAGTGAACTTGAGAATATGAGATCGGGTTTGCGCACAAGTATGGTGCTCCTTTAACTTCTATGGGAGAGAACGTGGACACGCACGCAATATTCTACGTTCGGCTTTTTGCGCTCGTTGGGTTAGCGCGTGAGTGAAAGCAATTTACTTTCAACTCATAATACTAGTGCAACCCGACACATGCAAAATGCTTAATTCTAGCGCGGTTAACGCTCGAGCAGGAACGGTAATTAGTTCTCCACTTGTAATCTGGCCTTAAACTTGTGCATTTTTGGTGGGGGGGGGATAAAAATGGGGAAAAGGGATATTGATTTTGTTTTAACGAAATTAATTTCCAAAAGAATGCACGGGACTAATCCGCTCCTCTTAACTCCAGAGCCCGGCCTGGAACATGCTAAGCCTCCAATTAGTGCGGGTCGGACTCTGCAGGGAAGAGGAACAGGTTAAAGCGCTCTTCGTCGTGTGTAGGTAAGTATTTTAGTACAGGTAATTTTTTCCACCTGTACTTTTTTAAACATTTACATTAGTTTTTAACAAAAACAAATGTAAATGTTTAACTAAGATTCAATATTAGTTTAGTTTTCAACTAAACAAATACTGAATAGTGCAGCTAACGAATATTCAGGGAAAGAAAATTAGAGCAATGTTATTTAAAAATAAATGGATCATCTGCAAAACATTTATGCAAAGAAAAATTGAGTGTATAATGTCCCTTTAAGTAAAAGCTGTTTAAATTTTAAAGCAAAACTAACCAGAAGTGCATGGTTTGGATAGCAAAGTCCTAGGACTCTGTCGCTCACTGGCTCATGATTTAGACAAAGAGAAAGCATTTCGAAAAAAATGTCCCGTTAAACTGCTGGTCACAACTACCCTATAATAGTGACTACTCCCTATGTTATTGGATTTCATCCTATTCCTGCAGCTGTTTTCAAATTAGTTCTCCTGTTTTAATAGCTTTAATGGTGCTAGAAGTTGGAGCTCAGGTATTCTCACAGCCTTTGACATAAGCTGTGCACACTCACAGATCAGTAATATTGCCTATTTGTTTACAGCTGTATAATGCGCTTTAGGTTAATGTGCATCATACAAAGCTGTGGCTGCATTGATCTATAAATACAGTAGATTTACATAATTAACAAATGCAAGATAACAAGACAATGCACTTAATCTGAACTTCAAATGAGTAGTAGATTTTTTTTCTGACAATTGTAAAAGTTATGTCTATTTCCACTCACCCTGTACTATGTGACAGCCATCAGCCAATCACAAATGTATACACGTACCATGTGACAGCCATCAGCCAATCACAAATGCATATATGTTTACTCTGTGAATTCTTGCACATGCTCAGTAGGAGATGGTGACTCCAAAAGTGTAAATATAAATAGACTGCACATTTAGTTAATGAAAGACAAATTGGAAAGATGTTTAAAATTGCACGCTCTATCTGAATAATAAAAGTTTAATTTTGACTTGTGTCCCTTTAAGTACTTTTTTAAAAAATATATTTTGTATAACTGTAAAACTGTGTAAAAAAATGCAAAACTGTAAAGCTCCTATGATGTATCATACACACTAACCCGAGGCACATTATACAGCTGCAAAAAAAAGTGAACAATATTACTGATCTGTGAATGTGCACAGTTTGTCACAGGCTGTGAGAATACCTGAACTCCAAGATGGCAGCCCCAGTAAGAAGAGGCGGAGCTTCAGTATCTGGCACCTTTATAAAAACAGGAGAACTGATTTTAAAAGATCTGGAACAGGATGAAATGCAATCATTTAGTGAGTAGTTACTATTCTTTTGTAGTTGTGTACAGCAGTTTAATGCCCCTTTAATACCTATAAAAAGATGTAGGGAGATGTGTTCTTTTTTTTCTTCTTAATACAGACTGTAAAGTCTAAAAACCCATTTTCATTTTTAATCACCAGTTGCACCACAGAGGGATTTTTTCCTAGAAGGCACTAGGCAACACTGTTTCAACCTATATTTCTGTTTATCCATTAAGACCCCATCTGACAGATCCACAGTTAATCCCTGACTCGTATTCAGTTTGAGAAGCTCTTTATTTCATAGAATGTTATTATTATCAAGATAAATTGTTACAAACTGGTGAAGACCATGTTAGATACATTGTATATCAGAGAGTCACATGATTTTTATCATATCTATGAAAGAATAGTATTGGAATGATCATTTTAATTTGACTGAAAAAATATGATGTTCAAAGCTGTTTAACAGGACCAAATTAAACTTTCATGATTCAGATAGGGCATGCCATTTTAAACAACTTTCCAATTTGCTTTGTTCTCTTGGTATTTTTTGTTGACAGCTAAACCTAGGTAGACGCAAACTGATTTCTAAGCCATTGAATGCCACCTCTTACCTCAGTGCCTTTTGACAGTTTTCACAACTAGACAGCGCTAGTTCATGTGTGTCATATAGATAGCATTGTACTCACTTCCGTGGAGTTACCTAAAAGTCAGCACTGATTGGCTAAAATGCAAGTCTGTCAAAAGAACTGAAATAAGGGGCAGTCTGCAAAGGCTTAGATACAAGGTAATTACAGAGGTAACAAAAGATATTAATATAACCATGTTTGTTATGCAAAACTGGGGAATGGTTAATAAAGGGATTATCTTTTTAAACAATAAAGATTTTTAAGTAGACTGTCCCTTTAAAGAGAGAGACTCAGGATCATCAATGCATTACTGGAAGCTTGCTGGTGAGTTGTAGCTACACACATATGCCTCTTGTCATTGACTGACCAGATGTGTTCAGCTAGCTCCCAGTGGTGCATTGCTGTTCTTGAGCTAACTATGCATTTAATCACTTTGCAGGGGTTAAATACATAGTTATATGCAAGCAATATACAATAATAAAATGATCTGACACTTTAGTGCATGGGGCTGATTTATCAAGCTCCGAATGGAGCTTGATGCCCTGCTTCTGTGCGAGCCTTCAGGCTCGACGGTAGTTATGAAGCATAACTTGTCTGCCTGCTCTGAGGCTGTGGACATAAATCCGCCCGATCCTATACAATCGGCCTGATTGACACCCCCTGCCGCAAATCTGCAGGGGGCGGCATTGCACAAGCAGTTCACAAGAACTGCTTGTGCAATGATAAATACCAACAGCGCATGCTTTCAGCATTTATCGATGTGCGGCAGACATGATACGCTACATAAATGCGCTAATAAATCGACCCCCATGTCCCAATTGCAGTTTTATGTCTAGTTTGATCATCACTACCCTGTGTGTATAAATCCAGCTTTGTTATCACTTAACCATTGTTCAACCATTAATATTAATTTATGACCAGTGCTTTTTGTCATTTCATGTCATTTTGTGAGAATTAATAATCAACATTCTTCAACATCCATTTAATTACAATTATAAATACAATCATGACTATCAACAGGGGAACTGAGCATGCACAATAAATATAATATTTATATTACCCATAGGAACAGCTAAGAAATGCTACTTAAAGAGACAAAAAAATATATAATACAATTCTTTCATGATTCAGAAAGAACATACAAAAACGTTCCAATTTACTTCTATTATCAAATTTTCTTAGTTTTCTTGTTGTCATTTGTTGAAAAGCAGATGTAAGTTCAGGAGTGTGCAGGTGTCTGCAGCAGTTTTGCAATAATGTTATACATTCGCAAGAGCACTAGATGGCAGTGTTTCGGGCATGTGCACGCTACCTACTTAGATATCTACTAAACAAAGAATAACATCAAAAGGAAGCAAATTTGCTAACAGAAGTATATTTTAAACTTTTTTTTTTATGAAATAAAAAAAAATGGGTTTCCTGTCCCTTTAAAACCAGGAAAAGAAAATAGCTTTCAATTGGTGAGTATAACTGCATTTAAAAAAAAGTTTAAAACTCAAGCAAAAATCTGCCAGGAAAGTGTTTTGTGAGGATTTTAATACCATTATTAAAGTATAGGTATATAATAAAAATCTAGTGGGTTATCAGGTTTTCAAACTGATTGAAATGGCTTAGAATGTGGAAAAGCACAAATGAAACATCACATGGGAGTTGTCAATGTTAGTTATATTAAATAAAGGCATATATTTTAACACTGTTTTAAAGGAAAATTGTACTAAAAAAAAAATCCGCCATCCATATAAAAGATCTTCATCTAGAAATTTTGTTTTTTTCCCATAAAAATGACGTAAAAATATTTAAAAGTTTTGTGTACAGTAATGCAGCTGTATGAGTTGTGTACTTCCTACTAATATTCCTTGGCTGATAATAACTCCCTAATAATATTCATTGGGTAGTTCATGTTACTTCTCATTGGCAAATAGGTACTTCCTGTTACTGATGATAGTTACTTCCTGCTAATGCTCACTCAGAATTAGTAAGAATTACCTATAAACACATAAGCATTAGTCAGACGTGTTAAACTGATACTGGTATGTTAGTTTAAATATACATTTAAAAAGCTTTTATTTAATTATTATTTCAGGCAAAAAAAGATTGTGTGTTTAAATGATTCTCTTTCACGTGTTATTTTTTTATTTTGTTTTTTTGATTGACGTTTTAAAGGGACAGTCTACACCAGAATTGTTATTGTTTAAAAAGATTGAAAATCCCCTTTATTATCCATTCCCCAATTTTGCAGGTCCAGGGGATTCCCCATCAACGCTCTGACTGTGCTGCTGTTTGATAAATCAATGTGGTTTTATTCTGGGATGAAAATAAAAGCTATGTTTTATTCCTTGTTCTTTTTGCATTCTTCTATCCTATGATTGGCTGGAAGAGAGTGTATCACTGATCAGTAGGACCGGCAACTCCCCTTAGCCTACATGTGACCGGAGTAGCGTGACATCACCCGCCAAGCAGAGTGAAGACAAGGGAGCAAAGACGGACCGGCTTGCGGCTTCAGTGAGAATGCAGAACTTCTCAGCAAACCACACAGGATTGGACACAATGGCGGAGATGGGTAGCCGCAAGTGAAACCGGAGATCCGTAAGTAAGCCTCCGGGGAAACCGTTATTTCCCATATTTGCGTAAATGGGTATTTAACACGCCAGGTCCCTAATTACGGGGAGTTTGGGAAGGAACATTCCTATTGCAAGTCCGGTTTATACCACATTAGTAGCCTCTGCAGACTGTCCCTTAATTTAGTTCTTTAGTCAATCAGTGCTGACTCCTTGGTAACTCCACGGGCATGAGCACAATGTTATCAATATGGCAAACGTGAACTAATGTCCTCTATTTGTGAAAAAAATGTCAAAATGCATTCAGATAAGAGGCGGCCTTCAAGAAATTAGCATATGAGCGTACCTAGGTTTAGCTTTCAACTAAGAATACCAAGAGAACAAGCAAAATTGATGATAAAAGTAAATTGGAAAGTTATTTAATATTTTTGATTAGACTGTCCCTTTAAAGTACTTTTTACACTAGTCTCTAGTACAACAGTAGAAAATTAGAGCACTGCTGAATAGCTAATATTAAAAAATGGAGAAAAAAAATCTCATTCTATAATGCTAAAACCTTTTATTTCTTCAGTTTGTGAAATAATGAAAAAATGAAATCAACAAACAGACTCATGCAGTGAGCTTATGTCCAATGTGGTTTGGTCTGACATTTGATTTCAGTTCCAGACCTTTAAAAGAAATTAAATTGGAGCTGTCTAACAACAAAAATAGACTCAAAAGGGCAGTTTATATGTTTGAAAATTCTTTCTACATGGTGTCGTTAAAACAAAAAATTTCAAAGGGGGGTGGAGACAAAAAAGTAATATGTGCCCAGGCAAATTATATATATCCTGAATTAAGATTTATGATGAAATGCTAGCTCTGTGGGAATACTGAAGGAAACTGAAAATGAAACACATCAGTAAGCAATTTAGTTATCATTCTACAAGCACACTAAAATAAAATTAAACTTAAAGTACCATCTTACAATTAAAGGGACGCTAAAGTAAAATGAAACTTTTATTGATCAGATAAAGCGTGCAATTTTAAGATACCTTTTTAATTTACTTCTATTGCACAATTTTTTTTTCATGATTTAAATAGAGCATGCAATTTTAAACAACTTCCCAATTTACTTTTATCACCAATTTTGCTTTGTTCTCTTGGTATTCTTAGTTGAAAGCTAAACCTAGAAGGTTCATATGCTAATTTCTTATACCTTGAAGACTGCCTCTAATCTGAATACATTTTGAGCACTAGAGAGCATTAGTTCACATGTTTCATATAGATAACATTGAGCTCATGCACGTAAAGTGACCTAGGAGTGAGCACTGATTGGCTAAACTGCATGTCTGTCAAAAGAACTGAAATAAGGGGGCAGTCTGCTGAGGCTTAGATACAAGATAATTACAGAGGTAAAACGTGTATTATTATAACTGTGTTGGTTATGCAAAACTGGGGAATGGGTAATAAAGGGATTATCTTTCTTTTTAAACAACAAAAATTCTGGTGTTGACTGTCCCTTTAAGAATTTACAGGATAAAACATGCATCTTACATGTTTCGGCAACACAATGGTACAGTTATTTAAAACACAAACCTGCATCATTGGTTGAATTAAGCACATGACATAATCAACATTAAAGGGACACTGAACCCAATTTTATTCTTTCGTGATTCAGACAGAGCATGACATTTTAAGCAACTTTATAATTTACTCCTATTATCACATTTTCTTCATTCTCTTGGTATCTTTATTTGAAATGCAAGAATGTAAGTTTAGATGCCCATTTTTGGTGAACAACCTGGATTGTTCTTGCTGATTGGTGGATAAATTCATCCACCAATAAAAAAGGGCTGTCCAGAGTCTAAACCAAAAAAAAAAAGTTTAGATGCCTTCTTTTTCAAATAAAGATACCAAAAGAATGAAGAAAAATTGATAATAGGAGTAAATTAGAAAGTTGCTTAAAATTGCATGCTCTATCTGAATCACGAAAGAAAAAAATTGGGTTCAGTATCCCTTTAATAGGTACTAAAGGTGGTATTCTCTTATATAACACCCAGGCACTTATTGATCAACTATAAATAAATAGCTACTAAATAAGCAACAATGTTAATATTAATTGATACAATATGCCAATATAAATGTAACTATCTTTGTTAGTTGAATAACTATTTTATTTACTTCTATTAACAAATGTACTTTATTTTTGTGATATCCTATGATAAAAAGCATACCTAGGTAGGAGTAGCAAAGCAGTACTGGGAGCTAGCTGCTGATTGGTGGCTATTCACATATGCCTTTTAGTATGGGCTCACCAGATGTGTTCAACTTTGTCCCAGTAATGCATTGCTGCTTTGGAGCGGACTTTAACTATGTCTTTAACACATATGCATGGGTTAAACGCATCATTATATGCTAACATTACTGCAATAATTAAATACTATAACCCAGACATCCTCAAACCTGGCCCTCCAGAGGTTTTGGAACTACATTTTACATGATGCTCAGCCAGCATATCAGTAAGCTGAGCATCATGGGAAATGTAGTTCCAAAACCTCTGGAAGGCCAGGTTTGAGGATGTTTGGTCTAACCTATTAGATAATTATGTTTTTGCACATTTATGTCTCTTTAAATAAGCTAATTTAAAAAAAAAATCTTGATTGAAAATGTGTTGAACTGGTGTCTGTTACAAGTTATTCTGCAACACGTGCCTTCTGTAAGCATTCGTTTACCCTTCTCTGTTTCTAATTCACATTGTTTATTTTCTAAAACAGCAGCAGTACTTTAAAATCATTAAATAGATTCAGCTCGACCACTGTTTACGAATAACTCTGAATATAAAAAAAAATATTTCTCCACCCAACCTATTTCTTATTATTGATTTAAATAATAAACATGGTAAATTAATAATGTGATGTATAAGTACTGCTATCATTTATATAAATTTGAGTTAAATGTATTGATCAGTGAAAATCAGTTAGGCTGTGCCTTAGTAAAATACACATCTTACCTTTCAGATCTCAGTGTGTTTTGTAATTTTACAAGAAGAAATCTGGCTGCGAAATATATATATATATATATATATATATATATATATATATATATATATATATATATATATATATATATACTCTGTCCCCGAAACGTCACTACTTTCACAGTAAAAGATTTTTCATGGAAAGACCAGTGTGCCAGTCTTATGTTTATATATTTGTGTATGTATATATATATTTTTATATTTATTTATATATATATATATATAGTCTTGGTATTCACGCACTCACTACCTTTGTCAAATATTCAACAATTAATTCATAATCCAATATTTTCCATCAGATAAATGTCGATGTTTTGGCTTACAGTTTAAGCCTTTTTCAAGACAATCTACAATACAAATATTTATATTACAATGTTGTCAAAAAACTATAAGTAAATGGCAAAATTAATATGCCATATACCTTTGAATAAATATATACAAGAAATACCTTACTAATACCCCACCATGTGTATATCTAATAACCCCTCATAAACAATGAAGGGAGAAAGAAGTTAAAATGTATTTGACATTTATCTGACGGAAAATATTGGATTATGAATTAATTGTTGAAGAAACGCAGTATTTTTTTTGTTTTCTTTAAATTTTGCTGGTTCATTAATTCAGATATTTGTTTTCATTCTGAAACAAATGCACATCCTTAAAGGACCAGTCAACATATTAGATTTGCATAATCAACAAATGCAAGATATCAAGACAATGCAATAGCACTTAGTCTGAACTTCAAATGAGTAGTAGATTTTTTTATAACAAATTTCAAAGTTATGTATATTTCCACTCCCCTTGTACCATGTGATAGCAATCAGCCAATCACAAATGCATATATGTATAGTCTGTGAATTCTTGCACATGCTCAGTAAGATCTGGTGACTCAAAAATTGTAAATATAAAAGACATTTTTTTTAATGGAAGTAAATTGGAAAGTTGTTTAAATTACATGCTGTATCTGAATCATGAAAATTTAATTTAACCTGTGTCCCTTTAATATTTATACTGTGTGTGTATATGTATGTATATGTGTATGTGTGTATATATATATATATATATATATATATATATATATATATATATATATATATATATATATATATATATATATATATCCCTTTGTCAGACAGTAAGTATGTACACTTCACATCTGTTCATGAAAATTCTGACCTCATAACATTCTGCAAGAATGTTATTCATTAGCAAGAACACTAGATGGCAGCCCAGTTTTCTGTGATGTAGTGCCCAGACATATATCTTCAACAAAAAATAACACAAGAACAAAGAAAATGTGATTATAGATGTAAATTGGAAAATTTTATAAATTCTTTATCTTAACCCCTTAGTGACCAGAGCACTTTTCCATTTTCTGTCCGTTTGGGACCAAGGCTATTTTTACATTTCTGCGGTGTTTGTGTTTAGCTGAAATTTTCCTCTTACTCATTTACTGTACCCACACATATTATATACCGTTTTTCTCGCCATTAAATGGACTTTCTAAAAATACCATTATTTTCATCATATCTTATCATTTACTATAAAAAAAATTATAAAATATGAGGAAAAATGGAAAAAAACACACTTTTTCTAACTTTGAACCCCAAAATCTGTTACATATCTACAACCACCAAAAAACACCCATGCTAAATTGTTTCTAAATTTTGTCCTGAGTTTAGAAATACCCAATGTTTACATCTTCTTTGCTTTTTTTGTAACTTATAGGGCCATAAATACAAGTAGCACTTTGCTATTTTCAAACCATTTTTTTTCAAAATTAACGCTAGTTACATTAGAACACTAATATCTTTCAGGAATCCCTGAATATCCATTGATATGTATATATATTTTTTTAGAAGACATCCCAAATTATTGATCTAGGCCCATTTTGGTATATTTCATGCCACCATTTCACCGCCAAATGCGATCAAATACAAAAAATTGTTCACTTTTTCACAAATTTTTTCACAAACTTTCAGTTTCTCACTGAAATTATTTACATACTGCTTGTGCAATTATGGCATAAATGGTTGTAAATTCTTCTCTGGGATCCCCTTTGTTCAGAAATAGCAGACATATATGGCTTTGGCATTGCTTTTTGGTAATTAGAAGGCCGCTAAATGCCACTGCGCACCACACGTGTATTATGCCCCGCAGTGAAGGGGTTAATTAGGGAGCATGTAAGGAGCTTTTTGGGGTAATTTTAGCTTTAGTGTAGTGTAGTAGACAACCCCAAGTATTGATCTAGGCCCATTTTGGTATATTTCATGCCACCATTTCACCGCCAAATGCGATCAAATTAAAAAAAACGTAAAATTTTTCATAATTTTAGGTTTCTCACTGAAATAATTTACAAACAGCTTGTGCAATTATGGCACAAATGGTTGTAAATGCTTCTCTGGGATCCCCTTTGTTCAGAAATAGCAGACATATATGACTTTGGAGTTGCTTTTTGGTAATTAGAATGCTGCTAAATGGCGCTGCGCATCACACGTGTATTATGGCTAGCAGTGAATGGGTCAATTAGGTAGCTTGTAGGGAGCTTGCAGGGTTAATTTTAGCTTTAGTGTAAAGATCAGCCTCCCACCTGAAACATCAGACCCCCTGATCCCTCCCAAACATCTCTCTTCCCTCCCCTACCCCACAAATGTCCCCGCCATCTTAAGTACTGGCAGAAACTCTGCCAGTACTAAAATAAAAGGTATATTTGGGCTTTTTTGTGCATTTTTTGTTAGCATATTTACATATGCTTCTGTGTAGGGATCCCCCTTAGCCCCCAACCTCACTGATCCCCCACTAAACAGCTCTCTAACCCTCCCCCTCTGACTTAATGTGCGCCATCTTGGGTACTGGCAGCTGTCTGCCAGTACCCAGTTTAGTGAAAAAAAGCTTTTTTTTAAATAAAATATGTCCCTTTTCTGTAGTGTAGCTTTCCCCCCCCCCCAAGACCAACCCCCACCCCTTCCAGATCCCTTAGATGGTTTTTAAAATAAAGTTTATTAAATTTTTTTTTTACTTTTACTTTTTAACTTTTCTGTAGTGTAGCGGTTCCCACCCGCTCCCGCCCCGTGCACGCGCCCGCCCGCCACCCCCCGTGCACGTGCGCGCCCCCGACGGTCCCGATCCCGCCCCCCGTGACGTCACGCGCAACACCGATGGCCGCCCACCCGCCTCCCAATTCGGCTCCCACCCACCAACGATACCGGCCATCGATGTCCGGTGCAGAGAGGGCCACAGAGTGGCTCTCTCTGCATCGGATGGCCATGTATGGTTATTGCAGGATGCCTCCATATCGAGGCATCACTGCAATAACCGGAAAGCAGCTGGAAGCGAGCAGGATCGCTTCCAGCTGCTTTCCACACCGAGGACGTGCAGGGTACGTCCTCAGGCATTAACTGCCTTTTTTTTGAGGACGTACCCTGCACGTCCTCGGTCATTAAGGGGTTAATCATGAAAGAAAAAAAAATGGATTTTATCTCCCTCTAAATTATTTTACAGTTTAAAAGCTAACAAGTTAAAATGTTAGTTTTAAAAAAAAAAAAAACTACAAAAAAACACACAATGTTGGTATGAGTACACATTGCTGTGCAAACTCAAATGTATTTCCTTTGTCCACACAAATTAATGTAGACTGAAGCTAGGAAATACTATCCTGAATTTTGTCTTTTTAATTTAAAGCTGCGCTGAAATAGAACTCAGCAGATTAAATCCCTCCATCTGGGGCACTGTAATCTTTAATTAACTGTAGCATTTCAAGAAGGTTTGTGTGGATTGCAGAATCAATTATTCTACTCAGACAAGGATCTTTCATTTCATGTTTAGTTACACATTCTTACACAAAATATTAATTAATCAGGAGTCATTTTCAGCTTCAGGGGAAAGAAATCCAATTTAATAACAATCAAGGTGTTTACACTTTTCTCTCATCATTTCAGGTAAGTTCAACTCTAGAGGGAAAATGTTGTGTTATATCACCTATCAAATTTAGAGATCAGGAAATCTCCATATCGTTCCCAGCAAAACTGCACTAATTGTAGTTGATAATAAATAATATATATTATATACAATAGTAGATGTCTGCATTCGGATCTTTCATGAGGATTCAAATACGGAAGTAAGAAGCCACTTGTCTCCTTCGGATATTTTCGTAGCCGGATTGATTCTTGTAAAAGATCTCCACTCTAACATCTGGATTTGCACAGATCTTAGAATGTGGATCTATTGTATCATTTTCTGCTATACAGGGCACAAATTCATTGTATAATTTAACATAAATGTATTTAATGATAATTTGGCAATAAAAGTTGAATATTTTTAATATTAGGTAATTATAGCTTAAAGGGACATAAAACCCATAATTTTTCTTTCATGTTTCAGACAAAGCATACGATTTTAAAAAAACTTTTATAATTTACTTCTATTATCAAATTTCTTCATTAACTTTAAAATATTCGATTTAATATGTTTGTAAATAGTTATTGTACTTTCAAGAGCTTAACAAGCTTTTCCTTTTGTATGGTCAGTCTTGATAAAGGGCATGCCAGTTCCAACCAATAACAATGTTTTATGTACCATATAAGGATGGTGATGAGATCACCTAGTCATGTCTATGATTAAGGCTAAACTAGCCGAAACGCGTAAGACAAGCTACACAAGCATGCCCATGCCTCCTTTTTTTTTTTTTTTTTTTTAAATCTAGTGTTTTTATACTAATTAATTAGTGTTTTTTTTTAAGTTCGCTGGTATTCCTGGTTTGTTTATGGTTTATCTCTCAACCAGCTCGAGCCTCAGCACTCCGTTCATTTGTTTCAAGTCAGGATCTCACTAGCCGGCTGGCCAGCATCTGATTAGAAAACACTGGGTGGACTGAAAGTGTCACAGGTGATGGCAAGTGGGAGAGCGGTACGTTTAAACCATCAGCCGCAGGTGAGAAGCGGTTCTGCACTGTGTGGAGAGAGTTTTTTTGGAGAGGAGGAGGAGGGTAGTAAATAGCGGAGACAGAAGGCTCTCGGACGAGGGATCCTCTCGGCACGGATATCAGGCTGCCAAACCATACCATCACTGAGGTAGAAGGAGCTATTGTTTCCCCACTTACATTCTCTCTTGTTTGAAACATAGCTGTTTGTTGCATATGGTAATCCCTCTTTTTCAAGTGTGCCTGTTACTAGTACGCTTTTTGAGCTACCTACCATTATAACACAGAGTTGTTAGAGGTGTTATTGTCCGTTACCCATTGTGTGTGCCTGTAGTCACCTTCAAGGGGGGTTTTCCTTATTGATTCTACTTTCAGGTTCCTTTAACTAACAAATGGCTAAGAGGGGTGGGTACAAATCTTTACAAATTTGGCAATTTTTGTGTTGCAAGTTTTTTCCACAAGATATTAGTTTTATGAACCTGTTTTGTTTTGAGCTAGGCCATTGACTTTTATATCAGATTATTGTATTTAAAAAATATAGTTTTTGTTTTTTTATATCATGTCTACCTATTTTTACCCCAATAAATCAAGAGCTGGACCCCCAGCTCTTGGGTGACCAATCAAGTGAGAGCCGGGCCTGTCAATTACCCCAAACAAACAAGTGATTTATTTCCTCCACCTCTGATGGTGATGTAAATGAGTAGTGGGCGTATGAATGTTGTTTCTTACTTTGCGGTAAAGAGGCTTATATCAGAGAGTCCGCACTGCAATAGCTCCAGAGCAGCTTTCTCTGCTTTGTAAATGGAAGCCACAGTTTTGTTCCCGCAATAACAGAATAATACAAGTCTCTAACACACTCCAGCATTTTGTTATTTTTATTTATTCAATATCCTTCTTGTAGTAATTGTAATATTTAATATAGTAAATAAAGTCTATCATAGGAAAACAGATGAGCACCAAACTTTCCTTTTTAAGGTAGGAAAAAGCCTATTGGCTGATCCAATCAGCCAATAGGATTGAGGTTGCATTCTATTGGCTGATTGGAACAGCCAATAGAATGCGAGCTCAATCCTATTGACTGATTGGATCAGCCAATAGGATTGAACTTCAATCATATTGGCTGATTGGATCAGCCAATAGGATTTTTCCTACCTTAATTCCGATTGGCTGATAGAATCCTATCAGCCAATCGGAATTCAAGGGACGCCATCTTAAATGACGTCATTTAAAGGAACCTTCATTCTTCGCTTGGACTTTGTTTGAAGAGGATGCTCCGCGTCGGCTGGATTGAAGATGGACCCGCTCCACTCCGGATGGATGAAGATAGAAGATGCCGTCTGGATGTAGACTTCTGCCGCTTGGAGGACCTCTTCTGCCTGGATCAGATGAAGACTTCTGCCCCTCTGGAGGTCCACTTGTGCCCGGCTGGGTGAAGACGTCTCAAGTTAGGGTGATCTTCAAGGGGGTAGTGTTAGGTTTTTTTAAGGGGGGATTGGGTGGGTTTTAGAGTAGGGTTGGGTGTGTGGGTGGTGGGTTTTAATGTTGGGGGGTATTGTATTTTTTTTTACGGGTAAAAGAGCTGATTACTTTGGGGCAATGCCCCGCAAAAGGCCCTTTTAAGGGGTATTTGTAATTTAGTATAGGGTAGGGAATTTTATTATTTTGGGGGGCTTTTTATTTTATTAGGGGGATTAGATTAGGTGTAATTAGTTTAAATTTTTTTTATTTTATTTTTATTTTCTGTAATTTAGTGTTTGTTGTTTTTGTACTTTAGTTTATTTAATTTAATTGTAGTTAGTTTATGTAATTAATTTAATGATAGTGTAGTGTTAGGTGTTATTGTAATTTATGTTAGGATTTATTTTACAGGTAAATTTGTACTTATTTTAACTAGGTAGCTATTAAATAGTTAATAACTATTTAATAACTATTCTACCTAGTTAAAATAAATACAAAGTTGCCTGTAAAATAAATATAAATCCTAAGCTATCTACAATGTAACTATTAGTTATATTGTATAGCTAGCTTTGGGTTTATTTTATAGGTAAGTATTTAGTTTTAAATAGGAATAATTTAGTTAATTGTAGTTATTTTATTTAGATTTATTTAAATTATATTTAAATTAGGGGGGTTAGGGTTAGGGTTAGACTTAGGTTTAGGGGTTAATAACTTTATTATAGTGGCGGCGACGTTGACGGCGGCAGATTAGAGGCTAATAAGTGTAGTTAGGTTGTGGCGACGTTGGGGGGGGCAGATTAGGGGTTAATAAATATAATGTAGGGTTCGGCGATATTAGGGGCAGCAGATTAGGGGTTCATAGGGATAATGTAGGTGGCGGCGGTGGAGCTGAACGCTGCTTTTTTGCAGGTGTTAGGTTTTTTTTCAGCCGGCTCAGCCCTATTGTTTCCTATGGGGAAATCGTGCACGAGCACGTTTAGCCAGCTTACCGCTACCGTAAGCAACGCTGGTATTGAGGTGAGATGTGGAGCTAAATTCTGCTCTACGCTCACCTTTTTGCGGCTAACGCCAGGTTTAAAAAAACCTGTAATACCAGCGTTGTCTTAAGGTAGTGTTAAAAAAAAGGCTTGTTAGCAACGCACCCCTGTTACCGCAAAACTCGTAATCTAGGCATTTGTTTTGGTAACTTTCTAATTACAATTTTATTCAACAGACTTCCTTTCCTTCCTTATATTTATATTGCGAGATATAATTCCCAGTTCTTCATATTTTAATTATCCTTCCAATGTACGTAGAGTATAAACTGGACCTTTGCACTCAATGATCAATTACCAAAATATTGAATTTGAGTGATGTGAGTCTCTATTTGAAGGTGTTCGTATGCTTAATTTTTTTCTATTGCTACACACTTCATGTTTCATGGCTTTCTTCAAGCATCAGTAAATCTCATCATCTCTTAGTAATATAGACACCATAGGGAGCATAGTACTATCAAATACTTTACTTGATATACCTGGCAGAGAATTCAGTTGAGAAGTTTCAAGACATTAGAGAGAAAACCTATATCTTTATCTGTAGGGTTAGGGTTAATGATGATTCATTTTCTTAAACCTGATTGGCAAATAATGATAGAATAAATAGAGAACATCCTTTTGTTTTCCTCGGTTTCATTTCTCAATAATAAATTTTGGTTGTTATATATAAAGACATTTGGACACAAGCACAAATGCATTGATAGATTATGAGACTGTAGTATCCATAGAAATAGGCTTACATCAATGAGATGCTCTTGAAAATAGATAGATGGAGAGAGAGTTGGTGACAGGAATAAACCGTTAGGGATAAAATGAAAGCTAAACATTAAGATAAATGGATAGATAATATAACTAGACTGACTGACTAGGGAGCATAGATAGATAATATGAGATCCATAGCATGATAACTATAAAAAAAATAAATGCATACCTGGGATAGGTCCTATAAACTGAACAAGTAACAATAAATCTGCTTGGTGTACCATAAAGAAACTCTGTTCTTGTTAAAGAGAGATGAAGTGCTTTGCAAATAAAAATAAATGAAGTATTTGTGTAATGAAGGTGTTTTTGTGTGTATTTATTTTCCAGTGGTCCCGGTTGTCTTAGAAATTGCAGCAGACGACTTTGAAATTTGACTTTTTCCTATCTTTAACATTAAGTGGACTACTAACTTTTTTCTCTGGGCTAGTAGCTTTTAACCTATGGCTATTAAACCATGGTGATATTTTTCTACCTGTGTATATGTATGTATATATGTGTGTGTGTGTGTGTGTGTATGTATGTATATATGTGTGTGTGTGTGTGTGTGTATATATATGTATGTGTGTGTGTGTGTGTGTGTGTGTGTGTGTGTGTGTATATGTATGTATACATATATTATGTGTACATATATATATGTAATATATATATGTAATAAATGTATGTATATATATATATATATATATATATATATATATATATATATATATATATATATATATACAGTATATGTAATATATGTATGTATACATATATTAATTTGTTTTGTAATTTTCCCTATGGTTCTTGCACCCAGACCTGTCTGGGGTTAACTGATTGTGGCTCTGGGGACAGCACAGCTTCCTGTGAGTGCCAGTGGCACCCAGGGCTGGGCATGTTGCAGGGTCATGGGATGTGTACCCGGTCCGGTATGAGAGTGCAGTTCCCTTCCGTGTTTTGTATATGTCTAGGGTGGTTACATATTCCTGTGCACCCTTCCCTTGTTTTCAGTTTGTTTGGATTTGAAAGCTTGCATTGTGTGGCTGTTTTAGGGTCTCGGGTATTGGAAAGGACCTTGACATGGTACCTGAGCTTGCCCCATTTGGCCAGATGCGGTGACTAACCTTTCCATTTTTGCTTTTAAATCTTAGCTGAGAGCTTGTAAGTGAGTGCTGGGTTTTCTCTGTGTGTTGTATTAATTTGTTTTGTAATTTTCCCTATGGTTCTTGCACCCAGACCTGTCTGGGGTTAACTGCTTGTGGCTCTGGGGACAGCACAGCTTCCTGTGAGTGCCAGTGGCACCCAGGGCTGGGCATGTTGCAGGGTCATGGGATGTGTACCCGGTCCGGTATGAGAGTGCAGTTCCCTTCCGTGTTTTGTATATGTCTAGGGTGGTTACATATTCCTGTGCACCCTTCCCTTGTTTTCAGTTTGTTTGGATTTGAAAGCTTGCATTGTGTGGCTGTTTTAGGGTCTCAGGTATTGGAAAGGACCTTGACATGGTACCTGAGCTTACCCCATTTAGCCAGATGCGGTGACTAACCTTTCCATTTTTGCTTTTAAATCTTAGCTGAGAGCTTGTAAGTGAGTGCTGGGTTTTCTCTGTGTGTTGTGTGTGTGTATATATATATATATATATATATATATATATATATATATATATATATATATATATATATATATATACTCTGTATGTATACACACACATATTTTATATTCCTCAAGATACAGCAGTATGAATCTACACCAACTCCTTTACTCCGGGTTGCTCACAGCTGTATTACAGTCTAAGGTATGTTGGTGCCCTGAGGTCATGTAATGAGTATGACAGAGATGTCAATAGCACATGTACAGAAAAGGATGAACATTTAAAGCTTTTTCCTGGTGGTTCTTTGAGCAACTTGTCAAAACAAGGGGAGACTTCACTTTCACTTCCATCCAGTATATTCTTGTGGCATTAAAAGGGACAGCCTCACGCAGATGGGTTACAAGGGCAGAATATGCATTGTGGCCTATCATACCACAAGCATGAGAAAAGAATGTGACTGGATAACATGTGCACGTATTTCATGTTCTCCCCAACAGGGATTACCTTAGGTTAGAGCAGATAAAATAACCGTTTACTAATGCGCTGATTAATTCAGCTGTTCATTTATCTTCAAAATGTGGCCTGTGAGGGAGGCCTGGGGACAGATTTGACAACCAGTGCTCTAGGATATCAGACTGGTACTGATACCAGATTTCTTTTCTGGCACAATCCTGAAGTTAATGCAAGCTTAAAGGGACAGTATACAATAGAATTGTTATTGTTTTAAAATATAGATAATCATTTTATTACCCATTCCCCAGTTTTGCACAACCAACAGAGTTATATTAATGTACTTTTTACCTCTGTAATTACCTTGTATCTAGGAACCTTCTTCCAGCCCCCTGATCACATGACTGTGACTGTTTATTATCTATTGTCTTGCATTTAGCATTGTTTTGTGCTAAATCTTAAATAACCCCCTGTGCCTGAACACAGTGTTATCTATATGGCCCACATGTACTTTCTGTCTCTTTGTGTTGAAAAGAGATTTCAAAAGCCTGTGATAAGAGGCAGCCTTCAAAGGCTTAGAAATTAGCATATGAGCCTACCTATGTTTAGTTTAAACTAAGAATACCAAGAGAAAAAAGCAAATTTGATGATAAAAGTAAATTGGAAAGTTGATTAAAATTAAAAGTCCTGAGAGGAGGAGTCAGTGCATGAGCAGGCTTCGTTTCCCTGCAGGTGCTTCAGAGGCGGTTGTTCGCGCCAGGAGCTCACCGTGATGTGAAAGAGAGAAGGACGTGCCTCACCTGTCCTTTCAACACTGCAGCCAGTTAAATTTTTTACCCTGGTGTTTCTCTCAACAGCGTGTGTTTTCACCTACGCTGATTAAGAACTTTGTTACCTGGAGCTGGTCTCGGCTGGCGGTAAGACTAAGCTCCCTTAGGGTAAAATACATCCACTTACCCCCCCGCCTTTTTCCTGCTCTGTAAAGGAGAGAGGGGTGGACAGCCAAGCTTTGTCTTCTTTTTACTGCACCAAGATACCTGCGAAAGAGAGGTATATGACCCGCACTCACCCTAATGACCATAGACGCTGGATGAGAGCAAAGCAAGCAGGAGAATCGGCGTTACAGCTGAGAGGTGTAGCGTAATCCCTCCTCTCCCCAACCACCGATGTTGCGAATGGGGATCTACTAACAGCCTGAAATCCGCTTGCCAGCCTGGAGTAATTATCTCTGTCGCTATAGGAGTATTTTGTTGCCTGAAGGAAGAAATCTATAGCCGACCGAGCAACACCTGCACCTCCCCTGGGGGTCAGCCTACCTGAGGCTCTGGTTCCTGTGGCCTGGAATCTAAACTGCCCTCCTCACCCACCGATGCTGTGCGTGGGGAGTCGGCAGGGTGCGTCGCTGATTTGGTAAGGCTGTGACGGACCTTCCCCTACAGCTAAGGATCGCCATTCGAGTCAGCTGCAGGGGGCAATAATCCAGCTCAGAGGTGCCCGTAAAGATAGTGCGAGAACTGGAACTTAGCTGGATATGTAAGGAGCCTGGGCAAAAGGAAGGAAAAGGGATACCGCGGACCGCTGGGTTCAGATCTGAGTTATAAACCCCCACAGCAAAGAGAAACACGGCACCGGCTCCAGATCGCCAAGGATAAAGAAAAGTCCTTCGACGTAGCAGGGGTGAGTGCGGGGTAAACTTGATTTCCCTAATTGAATGGTTGTTTAAGGTTGTTCTGAACACTTGGCCAGGCCCGGAGTAATCACGCTCAAAAATGGAGATTTGACATTGGAAGCGGCTGATTACCGAGGTTTATTAAATTCACACTACTGAGGAGTAAAAGTTACAGCTTTTATCCCACACCCAGGGGTAGTTGAATCCTTTAGTGAAAATCGCTGGGAACATAAGAAGCTCCAGCATCAGGCAAGGGAAATCTACCTTATTTCCCAGAGACTACCATAAAACCAGAATTCTGAAGCCCTTTTACCTATATAATCGTATCTCACTAAACACTGAACTGTTAACCATTTTATTCTAGAAAAAAAGGAGGAAAATTTAAGGACGCTTTATTTTAAACCCTGATATGGTACAACTCTGCTGTCTTGGAATGGTTCAGTTTTGGGGTTATGACAATAATAATATGGTAATTCACTGTTTTTGGGAGGCTTTGTAATATCTGTTGCTTAGAGAGGAAGGGAGGGAGGGAGAGGGAAGGAGGGAGTGGAGTGGAAAGAAAATCTTTTCTAGCATAAAAATATTTTTCACCATTGAGGGATGATAAGTAAAATAAAAAGCCAACGCAATATTGAGTTTATTAGAATCAGCAAAGTAAATACTAAATATACTGTTGAATCTTAAAGGAATTAAAGGATAAAATTTATAACCTAGCAAGGGTAAACTATCCTTGGAAGCAACCTCTAACTAGTTATCTCCCTTTTTCTTTTTTTTCTTTTTTTCTTTTATTATTTTTTTTTCTTTTATTTTTTTCTACACATATTATACTTTGCAACATTCACTTATATCCTGAGAATAGAGGCAGGAAGGAAGAGAATACGCTTAAAGTGAAAAGTGCATATTATGGTGCGTTAGAATTCTAGATCAATAGATTTATAGTCTCAGGGGACGGAAGGGAGGAGAGAGAAAAAGAGGAAGGAAAAAGCCTAAAAGAATTAAAGTAAAGGGTTAGGTATTAACTTATTCACTTTATATAAGCAATACTGGTAAAGCTTTCTATAACTTAGACTGGGTGTGTATAAACTAAATGGACATTCCTCTAATTAAATCTAGATGATATAATGAAGATAAATAAAAAATAAAGGTAATTTAACTATTAACGGTACAGGAAGATGAAATACTAGCTTTAGGTTTGAAGAGAAATTGGAATAACTGTGTAAACATTAAACTCCCTTAATTCGCCGCCATCTTCTGGTCCTAATATCACCCTTAATCCTTGATTACACTTTTCTTTTCTTTTTTTTCCCCTCTCTACCCCTTTTATCACATTCACAATTTGGTGACTCACACTACACATTTCACTTCCTGATTTTCAGAGATTTGCACTTCTACCTGTATTTTTTTTTTTTCCCTCTCCTCCCTATTCCCCCCACACCCCTATCGCAAAATATTTCACACCCCACTTTAATTTTTTAATAACACACAGAGCACGAGAGAATTTTTTGTATGGATAAATACGTCACATCTCCTTCTGTCACTACTAAACACAATCCAGGCATGGCGTCGAAATATAAGGAACGCAAAAATAAGAATCTTTCTGAACCTGCAATCGAAATCTCTGAAGAAATTACCCCATCAAAAATTCAAAAATCTACGTCCTCACAAGATAATCAAGCCTTAGTAAACAGCATCTTAGAGGCTATATCACCCAAGTTTGATACCTTAAAGAATGAAATCAAGCAAGATATCACTTCACTAACGGTGGAGATTAGACAATTTGCTAAAAGACTTCAGGAAGTGGAGGAACGTATCTCAGAGATAGAAGACACAACAAATATATATATATACCTCAAATAGAGAATAACCAGAGCGAGATCTCTAAACTACAGGCAAAAATAGACGATCTAGAGAACAGGTCAAGGAGGAACAATCTGAGAATCATTGGATTCCCAGACTCCCCTAAACAAGAAGACCTTATGAAGGTCATGACTCATACCCTACCCTTACTGTTAAAAATGCCAGAAACTCAGTCTCCTGCCCTAATTGAAAGAGTCCACAGACTGGGGAGAGCAGAGAGCGCCGCTAACCTAACCAATTCAAGACCAATTATAGCTAAATTCCTGAATTTTCAGGATAAAATGTTATTCCTCCAATATTATCGCAAAAACCAACCCATTCTATATGAAGGCAATAAAATCCTCCTATTCCAGGACTTCTCAATTGAGACCTCCAGGAAGAGGAGGGAACTCTCCCCAGTCTGTGGCAAAATGATAAAAGCTAGGTGGCAGGCTACAGTTATATATCCTGCTAGACTTAGATTGTTTTTTCAAGGTCAGACTTTCTTTTATAACACAGCAGCAGAGGCGGAAAAAAAATTAGCAGAACATGGCTACAATGGATAATTATAGCATTTTATTTTTTTATATTGTGGTGTATTTGTTTTTTAAGTTTATTTTGCTGTTTCTTGGTTTAAAACTAATTATTGATAAATGTTTTGAGGAAAAATATATCTGTTTGCCTTTTTTTTTTTTTTTTCTTTTTTTTTTTTTTTTTTCTCTCTCTCCTTCTCCCTCCCTCCTGCCTCCGGATCTCTATCTTCCCCCCCAGAACGTCAACATATGCCTAAGGTAAAAACTTATGAAAAATAAGCTTAGAATTACATCATGGAATATAGGGGGTATAACATCGCCCATTAAACGAAAGACAATTCTATCACACCTTCAGAGATTGAATACCTCAATTGCATTATTACAGGAAACGCATTTAAACACTGAGGAATCATTAAAATTAAAATCTGCATGGGTCGCAGAAGCTATATTCGCCCCCTCATTAAAGGAAAAAAGGTGTAGCTATTCTCTTTGGGAAAAAAACTGATATATGATAAACTGTTAACAATAATAGACTCGGAAAGTAGATATATAACATTAAAAATTAAAATATTAAACTCAATATATACTATTTGTAATTTATATGCACCCAATATAATTGACAATGGATTCTGGGACTCTCTCCAGGCTAAAATCCTTCAGGTAGCAGAGGGTCATGTGATCCTAGCTGGGGATTTTAATGTGTCTCCCCGGTTCCCTATGGATAGACTCAGGTGCGGGGACTCACAAAGGAAGACCAAAAAGGATAATTTAGAAACAAAAATGTATAATAATTTATTTCTAAACCTGGCAGTTAGGGACGTGTGGAGGGCTCAGAACCCGGATACTAAGAACTATACTTGTTACTCAAAAGCTACCAAATCCTTATCAAGAATTGACCTTTTTCTAATTAATGATAGTCTATATCATACCAGGGCTAAGGCGGCGATTGCAGAAATCTGCATTTCAGACCACGCCCCTACAATGCTGGATATTCCAATTCAAAACTCTAAGCCAAATCGAGCTCGCTTCTTTTACCCAAAATATCTAAGCAAAAACTTAAAATACATAAACTGGCTTAATAACAAATTGATGGAATTTTTTAAACTAAATAAAGGCTCAGTTTCTAATCCCTCAACGCTTTGGGAAGCAGCAAAAGCCGTTTTAAGAGGGGACATTATTGCTTATACAACAAAAATTAAGCGTGATTCTCGAGCAAAGGAAAGGCAGATAACAGCTACGGTAACAAATTCATATAATAGATATCTGATATCCTCGAGTGAGGAAAATTGGAAAAAATATATCAAGGCAAAACAGGAACGAGATACCTTTATGACCACCCACTCAATACAGTCAGAGTTGAAATATCAATCTAAACTCTTTAAATATGGCAATAAATCCGGTAAACTGCTTTCCAAACTAGTGAAGAACTCTAAACAATCTAATACAATCGAATTCTTACAGGTTGAGAAGAAGCGGCTCAACACATCGGAGGAAATCTCAGAATCCTTCTCTGAGTATTATAAATCTATCTACTCATCTTCTCTGATTGAGAAAGGAGCTCAGGTTAGATTTTGGGAAAACATACCCATTATAAGAGCTAGTGAGGACTTTAACGTCGCGTTGAACGCCCCGATTACCGAATTAGAAGTCTCTCAAACTATTCAGGCACTGAAGTTTGAGAAATCTCCCGGCCCTGATGCAATACCAAACGAATTTTATAGGACTTCGGAATCCTTAATAACCCCCCATTTGACTAAACTTTATAACTTCTACTACCAGGAAAATGCTCAATTATCCCCCTACTTTGTGGAATCCCACACTATACTCATTCCTAAACCAGGAAAGGATCCACATAATAGGGAATCATATAGGCCGATCGCATTATTAAACACGGACTATAAGATATTAACTACTATTATAGCTAAAAGACTCCAAGAGGGGTTAAATGAGATTATCCATAAAGATCAAGTGGGGTTCTTAACCAAACGAAGCTCTGCTGCCAAAATTAGACAACTTTTAATGACCATAGATTTTTTCAAAAATTCAGAAGACAGGATCCCTGTAGATTTCCCAGACGCAGCAATACTCGCAATTGACGCAGAGAAAGCGTTCGATAGGGTTAGCCACGAGTACTTATTAGATAGACTGGAGCGATTTGGATTAAAAAATAATTTCCTCAACCTAGTTAAAAATATATGCTTACAGTCTTCCACTTCTATAGTTATACATGGAATACTATCGGAAAAAATTAGACTAAGAAAAGGTACACGGCAAGGTTGCCCACTATCTCCGCTATTATTCAACCTCGCAATTGAACCACTAGCTAATAAAATTAGACAAATAGTTGAAGGCATAAGGATCTATAAAAAAGAAGTGAAGGTTGCATTATATGCAGATGATCTACTATTATATATATCAAATACTCATAAGAATATTTCATTACTTCTAGATATAATTGCCTTGTATGGTTCCTGTTCAGGCTATAGAATGAATAAAACAAAATCAGAGCTTCTGTGGTTAAGAAAAACAGATAACTCCCTGAAAAAATACCCTTTTAAGACGGTTTCCAAATCTTTTAGATATTTAGGCATTTTGATATCCGCGGACCCACGAGATTGGTATTCTTTAAACATTACATCATCTCTTGCACAATCTATCAACTATATGAGGAGCTGGCAGAATTTACCTATATCTCTATCGGGTCGCATTGCGCTCTTCAAAATGGTACTACTTCCGAAGCTTTGCTATATGTTTCAAAATCTCCCTATCATCTTGAAAAGTTATGATATTAAAAAATTTAACACCGCACTCCGTCACTTTATCTGGAACTCAAAAAAACCTAGAATTTCTCTACAGAGACTAAATTTACCCAAGCAAATGGCTGGTCTAGCATTGCCTGACATATATTTGTATAATTTAGTTTTCTTAGGATGCATAGCAGCAGATTGGATCGCGGAGTCAAATCATTTTTCAGATTATGAGCTTGAAACAAATATGATCTACCCATTGCAGCCTATAGCACTGCTTCATCTCCCGACTAAAAGTATCCCTAAACAAGTGAAAAATCTTACAACTATATATTCAATAATTTTAGCTTGGGGGAAGATAGGAGCTCGCGCTGAAGTAGATACTAACATTCCTAAGTTTCAAAGTTTTCTGGGGAACCCCGAATTTCAGGAAGGAACACAGTCTGTGATATTACAACAGTGGTTTAATCAAGGTCTTCACTGGGTATCTCAATTCTTTTCAGAGACAGGAAATATTAAATCCTTTGAAGATTTAAAACAGGAGTTTAAACTTAATAATAAAGATTTCTTTGTTTATCTACAAACCAGACATTATGCATCTCATCTTCTTAGTAAATTTTGTTGGAAATGGTCTTGGGGTAAGTTGGATAATTGGATAGTATTGTGTAAAGCAGGGCACTTCTCTATTGCCCCATGGTATAGGTATCTTGTTTCAATTAAAGGAAATTTAAACATGGAGAAAATAGCTTCAAAATGGACAAATATCCTAGAGATAGATGCAGTAGACAATATATGTGTGGTCAGATCTCTGAGATTACTTTTTGAGTCTTCCATAGCTGAAACCTGGAGAGAGTCCCATATAAAACTATTGTATCAGACCTATTTTACTCCGGATAAAGGATATAAATGGCATAATAATTTTAACAAATGTCCAAGATGCAATTTACCAGCAGCAGATTTAGCTCATATGATTTGGAATTGCCCTAGACTCAACCAATTCTGGAAAAAGATTGAATTCTGGCTACTCAGAGTGATGAAAATTACATCTTTTTCGCTCACACTCCCTATAATCATTTTTCTGATATCTAATACTAGGAATTTTTCTGATGCCAAGATGGTAAATGTAACTATCTTGGCAGCCAGAAACTTAATCTTTAAAAAATGGAAAACTAGATTTGTACCCTCAATTGTAGAAGTAAGGAATTATCTTAAGAAACAATTTCTAATTGAACAACTAGCCACAGATCTGAACTCAGAACAAGAAATAGTAACTTTTTTCAGGAAATGGGCCAAATTTATTAAAATATTTACACCTTCAGAAATTGATCATCTGATCTTTCCGTTCAGAAACTCTGAAATAGTTTTACTAGATAACTGGTGACTTCAGGAGGGCGTGGGGGGGGGGATAGAGAGAGAGAGAAATATTATTACTACCATGAAATTTTCTTTTCCTTTTTTTTTTTTTTTTTTTTTTTTTCTGCCGCTTCTTTATGTTGGTGGCTATCCATTGTTTTGATCTGCTTCGTTCTGTCTCAAGAATAACATTGGGGAATATAAACTGCAAAAGATATACAGATTTCCGTTTATTTGAACCATAAAGTTAAATAAGAGGTCTCTTTTAACTAATATGTAAAGATGGTAATTTAGACTTTGGTCTTCTTCTTCCTTATATTATGTTAACATTATGGATGCAGTATTAGCTTATAAGATTGCATTATGTGTGCTAATGTTTAACTTAAAGAGAACTTAATGATGCATTCTATGTACTGAAAATAGGAAAATTTCCAGCTAGATGTACCAATATATTCTTTTTTTTTTTTTTTTTCTCTTTTAGTATTTTTTTTGTTTTTGTTTTTTTTATTTTTTTCTTCTTTTTTTTCCTTTTGAATTTAGTAACAAGAGAAAATGAAACTTGTTGTTCTAAAGCTAATTACTGTGTAAATATAATAAATCTCACCTGGCCCTGCGAGGTGCAGGGAGATTGAATTCATTTATTTGTACACTCTGCTGGATATAAATAAAAAAAGTTAAAAATTAAAAGTCCTATCTTAATAATGAAAGTTTAATTTTGGCTAGACTGTCCCTTTTAAAGGACATGAAAACACAGTAGATTTACGCAATCAACAAATGCAAGATAACAAGACAATGCAATAGCACTTAGTCTAAACTTCAAATGAGTAGTAGATTTTTCTTTTCAGATAATTTTCAAAGTTATGTCTATTTCCACTTCCCCTGTACCATGTGACAGCCGTCAGCCAGTCACAAATGCATACACATACCATGTGACAGCCATCAGTCAATACGCTAATTCTGTGAATTCTTGCACATGCTCAGTATGAGCTGGTAACTCAAAAAGTATAAATATAAAAAGACTGTGCACATTTTGTTAATGAAAGTACATTGGAAAGTTGTTTAAAATTGCCTGATCTATCTGACTCATGAAAGTTTTTAATTTTGACGAGTTTCCCTTTAAAGGGACAGTCTACTTGATTATTTTATTATTTAAAAACATAGATAATGTCTTTACTACCTGTTCTCCAGCTTTACACAACCAACATTGTTATATTAATATACTTTATAACCTCTAAGTTTACCTGCAGGCCACCTCTTATCTCAGTGATTTTTATTAGCTTTTTAAATTTTGCACAACAGCCAGACAGTTCATGTGTGACATATAGATAACATTGTGCTCACACACAATGATATTATAAAAGAACCAGCACCGATTGGCTAAAATACAAGACTGTAAAAATCGCTGAGATAAGGGGGCAGTCTGCAGAGGCTTAGATACAAGGTAATCATAGAGGTAAAAAGTGTATTAATATAACTGTGTTGGTTATGCAAAACTGGGGAATGCGTAATAAAGGGATTATCTATATTTTTAAATAATAAAACATTTCAAGTAGGCTGTCCCTTTAACACTGACAACATACATCAAGTCTAAAATATGAGTTCAGTTTTGATGATTAATACATATTAGATATTTATTGAGATGAAAAAATACTACATTATCAGTCTCTCCTTAATTACATTTTAGATCACAAAACAATATTTTCATCAAAACACTAGGATCAAGAAACTTTTGGTTTTGTCCAAGATTCACTTTACTATTGCTATGTTTTTAGGTCTTCAAGATTGATTCATTCTCTTCTATTTGTTTAAGGTTATATCTGATTCAGTGTTTTATGGTTTTATTATCTTTTGTGAAACATTTTATTGGATAAACATAACCAAATTCATATGCTGCTGTTGAACTTTCAATAAAAACAGAGTAACCCACATAAAAGTGATCAGACCTCTTTACGCTTATTAGAACTCAGTTCCATGAAGTGCTCTCCTGTTCATTATTTAGGTATCATGACCTAATAGAAACCAGCAATTTTCAAGCTCTGATATGCTATGATACTCTGCAAGAAATGTGCTCTCTTTCTGTTGAAGAGTATATAGGAAAAAAAGGTAAATTTTGCTCCAGGAATACATTTTAATAGCAAACATTTTTGTAAATATATGTTCAATAAATTTGAAA
Organism: Bombina bombina; assembly: GCF_027579735.1. Classification (NCBI taxonomy): domain Eukaryota; kingdom Metazoa; phylum Chordata; class Amphibia; order Anura; family Bombinatoridae; genus Bombina; species Bombina bombina. The sequence goes on from NC_069506.1 coordinate 45,527,798, forward strand.
GGTTTTTTTATACAGCTGAATGAAGGATCCAGTAAATGGACACAACCTTTTAATAAATAAATATGTAAATATGTTGAATCCATTACAACACCCCACAACCTGAATGCATTAAATATATATTAGTAGAGGGAGGGGAAGGAAAGGACTAAAGAGGAGTTAGTTAAGCACTCTTGTACCTAAAGTGTAAATATTGCTGTATCAAAGCAGCATAAGTTCATAGCTAGTCTGTATAGGTATATATTAAAATTAAACTCTTTATTAGATAAATCACATAAAAGGTGATTGTTAACTTTAGGTACAAGAGTGCTTAACAAACCCCTCTTTAGTCCATTCCTTCCCCTCCCTCTACTAATAGTCATTTAAAGGGGCAGCACCGAGGTTGTTATTACCTCTATAACCTAATTGACAATACTGTGCCTATATTTCATTTTGTATTCTAGTGCATTAAATATATATCATCATATTATTATTGACTTTATACATTTTAAATATAGTCTGTCACCTTAAATATGTAGTTTAATATATGGAAAACGTGTGCATTTGTTGTATTCTGTGCACAACGAATGCCGAATATGACTGCTGTCAGTAATATTCAGCTATTTTCCGAGATTAATTTCTTTGTTTGAAAGTGCAAAAGACAAGATCTATGCAAATCCAGATCATTGTGTGTTGCACTTTCACAAGAAGACATCCGGCATTGAAAAGAGCTGAATACCATGGGCTTCCATCATATTCAGCATTTGTTCTACACAGAATACAACAAATGCACATGACTAATCTATGGGACATACAGATGTGGCCGAAAAGTATTGGTACGCTTGCATTGTAAAGTATTGGTACGCTTGCATTGTAAAGTATTGGTACGCTTGCACTGTAAAGTTTTGTACCCTTGCACTGTAAAGTATTGGTACCTTTGCACTGTAAAATATTGGTACCCTTGCATTGTAAAATATTGGTAGCCTTGCATTGTAAAGTATTGGTACCCTTGATTTTAAGAGAGAAGCACAAAAAAGCTTGACTGGAGTTTGCCAAAACTCATGTTGACAAGCCACAGTCCTTCTGGGAGAATGCCCTTTGGACAGACAAAACAAAAGTAAAGCTTTTTGGTAAATCACAACAACTCCATATTTTTTTTATTTTTTTTTAAGAAAAGAACATCATCCCTACCATGAAAAATGGAGGAGGTTTAGTGATGTTTTGGGGTTGCTTTGCTGTCTATGGTACTGGGTGCCCAGAATCTGTGCAGGACGGGATAGAATTAGAATTCTATCAAGGTATTCTGGAGCAAAACGTAATGCCCAATGCCAGAAAACTTTGTCTCAGTTGCAGGTCATAGGTCCTCCAACAAGATAATGACCCAAAACATACCTCAAAAAGCACCCAAGAATGGATGAGAAGAAAACATAGTGCCGTTCCAACGTGGCCTTCTGTGAGTCCAGATTCGAATTTCATCAAACATCTGTGGAAAGAGCTGAAACTCACAGTTGGGAAAAGTCACCCATCAAACCTGAGAGAACTACAGCAGTTTGCTCAAGAAGAGTAGATCAATATCCCAGTCAAAAAGTGTAGAAATCTTATTCAGAGCTACAGAAAGTGCTAGATTGCAGTTTTTGCCTCCCAAGTCTGTGCTACAAAATATTAGGTAAGATTCCAATATTTGTGATATGTGAAGTAATAAATGAAAAGTTAAGTATATGTTCTATGACATTTGAAATAAAGAATGGTGGATACTAAATACTTTTGTCAATTTTTTACTTAGTCCTGTGAAGTTTTCCTAAAAAATTGAAAGGCTACCAATACTTTTGGGAACATCTGTATATGGTTAAATTGTTACTAACAGCTTCATGTTAACCCCTGGCCTAAAGTATTCATCCCAACAGTTACCTAATTTACTTCACAACTGGCAGGATAAAGATGAGTCAGAGAGACCTTTGGTCAGAGTCTATGCTGAGTAGGCGGAGTCATGATTAAAGGGTCCCTAATTTCCCTTACTGAAACTGGGACTTTTATAAAGGATAAAGTCCATTCTAAATGCTGTGCTCAATGTGTTTAGTCTTTTACCTTTTTGCATTCAAACTTTTAATTTCAGGCTTTTTTTTAATAAAAGGACAGGTAAGTAAAAAAAAATACTATTTAATTATATACACAATTTACTTTTGACTGTTGTCAAATGCGCTTAGTTCTCTTGGCATTCTTTGTGGAAGAGTTAACCAAGCTCAGGAGTATGAATTTATCTTTAGCACTATATGGCAGCAGTGTTTGCAACAATGTGCAACATTGCTACAATCATTGTTGCAAACACTTCTGCTATTATGTGTTAAAAAATTGTTGCGCCTACCTAGGTTTTCTTTTCAACAAAAGTACCAAGGGAACAAAGCAAATTTTATAACAGAAATCAGTTGGAAATTTCTAATCCATTAGAAAACTAACTCAATTAATGATTTGGATTTCCATTGGATTTGCACCATATTAACTTCACTAACACTTTACAGTTACACATTAACAGAGGGAGATATTCCAAACCAAGCTGCTTTTCAAATGATTTTTGGACTTTACTTTTTCAACAGTCTTGAAAACACATTTTTTTTTTTTTGCTTGTTTAAGCATCATTTCTTCGCTGCCTTAACTTTTTAATGATAAAGTTTATGCACATACTCCATTCATTTATAATTAAACATAATTGTTTCCTGGTTTAAAGGGACACTGAACCCACATTTTTTCTTTTGTGATTCGGTTAGAGCAGCAATTTTAAGATTTTCTTAATTCTCTTGGTATCTTTATTTAAAATGCAAGAATGTAAGTTTAGATGTTGGCCCATTTTTGGTGAACACACTGTGTTGTTCTTGCTGATTGGTGGATAAATCCACCCACCAATGAACAAGTGCTTTCCATGGTACTGAACCAAAAAAATAGCTTAGATGCCTTCTTTTTTAAATAAAGAAAGCTAGAGAACAAAGAAAAATTGATAATAGGAGTAAATTAGAAAGTTGTTTAAAATTGCATGCTGTATCTGAATCACAAAAGAAAAAATTTGGGTTCAGTGTCCCTTTAATAAAAAGTTAAAGATGTAGTTTAAATTGCATTTTGAATATGTGACACGAACTGATAGGGACATGAAACCATTTTTTTTAGACAGAGCATACAAATTTTAAAAACTTTCCAATTTTACTTCTATAATCAAATTTGCTTCATTCACAATATTTATTGTTAGAGATACTTAGGTAGGTAGTGTGCACGTATGCAGCACAAAATTGCAGGAACCTGTACTGCTAACTAGAAATCTTGCAAATGTATAACATTCATGCAAAATGTCTGCCATATAGTGCTGAGCTAATATTCCTGATTTTCAACAAAGGATACCAAGTGAACAAAGAAAATTTGATTATTTGAACTAAATTACAAACTTGTTTAAAATTAAATGTTTTATCCGAATCCCGAAAAGAAAAAACTTAGTTGTGATTGCAATGAAGCAAATGTTTTTACAAATGACAGAATGTTATGAAATTGATAACTGCATGAAAATGAATTAAGTGGTAATATTGGTTCAAAGGGAAAAAAATACTATATTCAAACACATTTGCCAGCATATTTTGCTATATTATTGATTGTTTATATTTTGCTTCTGTGTAGGTATTCTTAGGAGGTGTCTAGAAATAGGGGCAAATGCCCCCCAATGCAATTATACAATTATGATCTTTATATCTATCTATTCAAATCTATCCATCTATCTTTACAATATCATCCCTTTAAAAATAACTAGACTAAGCTCTCAAAGAATATGTATCTTTTCTACTTTTTTGTAACTAAGTTCTGCAAGACACATGATTTAATCCTATTGTCTCAACTATGAATATATAAAATAATACAACCCATCATGATACAGTAGAAAAGTCATGATTCTAAGTAAGAATGAATATGTCTGTGATATATAATGAAAATAAAGTGCTGTGATGAATCCAAACCCATATCCTTCAGAGTCAAAATATCTATTATCAATCTGCCTGAGTATTTTATTTTTTTTAATCTAAAATTCCATTTCTGCTAAACATAAAATATATCTGAGAAAGTTGTAAAGTAGAGGCTGTTTATGGAGGATAAACTTTAAATACAAAACAAAAAACATTTCAGAGGGGCTCGTCAGCTCTTGGGTTTTAATATTCAAATGTGTTTATCAATATTCAAACTGATTTCTATGTAGTGCGAGCTATTAATACAGAGCAGCATCTTCTTTCTGTAATGCAATAATAAAATCTAATTTGTTGGAGTTTTTTTCATATAATATAAATGCTCATGTTTAACACATGCAAAGAATTAAACCCACAGTTAAAGTCATGCATTGCAGTTAATGAGCAGGGATATGTCTAGTAAGGTAAGCAGAATAGTCATTCTCAATCACATGTGCTCAGGAATGGCACTGTTTCATACTTCATTTGTAAACTTTAAAGGGATATGAAACCCAAAATTGTTCTTCCATGATTTAGATAGAGCATACATTTTTAAACAACTTTCCAATTTACTTATTGTATCTAATTTGCTTTATTCTCTTGGTATCCTTTGCTAAAAAGCATATCTAGATAGGCTCAGGAGTTGTCATTGGCTTACCAATGTGTACAGCAAGTTCCAGGTAGTGCATTGCTGCTCCTTCAAGAAAGGATAGCATGAGAATAAAGCAAAATTGATAATAGAAGTAAATTAGACAAACTGTATGCTTTATCCAAATAATGAAAGAAAACATTTGGGGTTCATGTCATTTTAACGATGTGTCTGACCCCAAAACATGTGGTTGCTAATGAGAATTTGTCAGTGTCCATTTAAAGAAGAATCTAATGTGGCTGACACAGTGCATCTAAACCCCATAGGTACTCAAATCACTAAGTAGTAGAACCAATACTAAATAAAGAAAGTCAATTACTCTCAGTAACTGGGCTGTATTGATTTGTCAAGTTTCAATAGCAGTTGATGTGTATGATAAATATCTTTTTAGAGCGATTTCTAAGAAACCATCTGTGTTAAAAACAGACCATGAAATAGAAAATGTTGTTCAAGTATATGTAAACTTTTTTATGAAATTTGAAAAAATTGCTTTATCCTTTCACAAATTTACTGGCTTGGCTTGTGTCGGAGTTTTGACAGTCTAATTTTAGAAATGCCATTTATAATGCCATACAAATATTACTATATTATAAATGGTAACATTTGAATAATGATAACAATTAAGGGTCAGGTTACAAGTGGAGCGTTAAATATTGTTTTCATGACAAGTTGACAGCAATGCGAATGCGAGCAAGCATTGCGTTCACTAGCGAGTGCTTCCATAGGCCCAATGGGAGTCTTGTTCTGATGCCGTCATACACAGAATCAAAGCAAAGTATAAATATCTATCTATATGATTATATACATATATATTTGTGTATATACACATATTAATACACAGATATATAAGCATATACATATATATATTTACTGGGAACACACAGTAAATATATTTTTATAACATCCCACACCTGCTAACTTTAGTCCCCAAAAATTGCCTGGTGCAGTTATTTTATTAAAAAATAAAAATTCTACAATTTTAATTTTTTAATAAAATACACACCACTGTAGATTTTGGGAGCATTTGGGGCACGTTTATAAAATTAATCAAAGAGCTCACGATAGCAATAACCAGTCACTTATAATGAGTGATTATCACGCGCCCGCAAATTATCCCTAAATATCTAATATAACAAAATTATTAACATTCAAATATTCAATATAAAAAGTAAAAAGTGTGAATATTAATATTAAAATATTACATTTTAATATGAATTATATTAGGTTTTCACTAAAGTTAATAAATATCAATATTGTCAAATGTATATATGAATTTTCAAATGTTTAAATTTTTTGCAAAAATTCTACATTTGCTAAGGATGAATTAAGCAAACATCTGATATTTTTAATGTGCAGAAACATTCTCCTATCCCTACAGAAATGCTGTCTCTATTTTTAAACTACTATAAGTGAATAAAATTTGCAGCATCTACGTGATGAGATATTGTTTTTACTCATCACAAATCATTTTTTAGACTTAATTTTTAATCAAAATACAATCCAATTCAGAAAAACTTGTTACTTCGGCTTAGTGCCCAACCAAAAGCAAAAATTTCATTTTTTATTCAATTATGTCTTAAATCAGGGTATAGCAAAGTGAAAAATAGGTTGCATTTTCATTATCATGAGACAGGCAGGAAGCTTAAGAAGTCATTTAAATTGAGATATACCTGAGATGCCTGTCTGAGTTTCCTATTACATGTCTTGCAATAAAAAAATGACATCAGAATTGAGGATCCACACAGCTATGTGTCTTGCTGTGAAGACTTCAGTGTAATAGCATTCTGAGTTGTGTCTAGACTAGAGATTATTGCAAACCAAACAGTGCATGGTCAGTTATATGGGGTAGATATATAATGATTTGGATAAACTCCTATGCATTTTGCGTTATGTTTTGGCAGGAAGGTCTGTACAATATATAGGTATTTCATTTATCTGCATAAGAAATGTCTCAAGGTGAACGAATGAGAAAATGATATCTTGTATTTGGATTAAATATTTTAGTCCATAAATATAGATGAATATGTATATTAGCAATATTTCATGTATTCCAAAAGACTTTTACTTTGAGACATTCCTTATTCAGACAGTAATGAAACTTATGAAAGGTCACCTTTTCCAGATAAGGGAAGAAAGTATGCCCATGAAATCAATGTATACTGCCTGAATAATAATCATTAAGAAAAAAAATACAATCACAGAATAAAATACAATATAAACATGAATGTTTACGTTCCACCACCCATATGTCTATGTAATGCTAAAACTGATACACACTAAAACCAGATGTAGTAGTGGAGAGTTGAAGAACAACAACGCTGATTAAATTAAATGGATATTTAGGTCAACTAATTTCTATCATGTGTAGTAAGTAGCACTATTTATACCTGTGAAATATTTAATATTTTTACATGAAAAATGTATTTAAAGGGACAGTCTACACGAGAATTTTTATTGTTTTTAAAGATAGATAATCCCTTTATTACCCATTCCCTAGTTTTGCATAACCAACACAGTTATATTAATAAACGTTTTACCTCTGTGATTTCCTTGTATCGAATCCGCAGCAGACTGCCCCCTTATATTAGTCCTTTTGACAGACTTGCATTTTAGCCAATCAGTGCTGACTCCTAGGTAACTCCGCATCCATGAGCACAATTGTATCTATATGACACACATGAACTAATGCCCTCTAGTGGTGAAAACTGTTCAAATGCATTCAGATAAGAGGTGGCCTTCAAGGTCCTGAGAGTGCATTAATTTGCTACGTATTTACTTCATTTTTGCACCCAGGCAGATGGCCCAGGAGGGTGGATTCAATTCAAGGAATTTGTAATATAACTTCACTAAAGCGGATCATGTCTATCCGACAGTTGATAAATCGGCCCCTATGACTCAACCTCTACCATATAGATCCTGGTTAGATATGTTAAATATTAGAAGATCGCAAAAGCTGATAAAAAAATTAAAACACCAAATGCAATAGTAGAATATTAAGAAAATACTATTTTGAAAAGGAAAAATCATACTTAGTTTGCCAAACAAAAATAAAAGAACAAACTTTCAAGACTGCTTTTGTCTTTTTGCTATGGAAAGAGGGATTTCAAAGTGAGCCAAGAAGATATGTCTAATAGATATTCATATGATTAAAACTATTTCTAGATCAAAGAAAAATGTAGCAGCATTTCTGGGACTGTGGATCAGGTACCTTTAGTGTTCTCAGGGTATTTTGCTTTCAATTTATCAAGTTATGAAGTCCAATTAAAAGGAAGGTCAGGCATAAGAAAGACTTCTAGAGAGTTGTTTTGCCACTTAACAGAAAATCTATCACTTTGAACAGAGGATACAGAAAACAAATATGTATTAGTCAACAGACCACATGCAGCATAGTTCTATTTTTTTTTGTTTTAAGTTTATTGACATTAAAGTAACACAAACGTTTTACAGTCGCATCCACTGTTGCTGGAAAAAAAAAATGGAACTATCACTGAATTTTTAAAAGGGAGATTGTACTTCAAATAGTTCTATGTAAATAAAGGGTCAGTAATTAAGCATGTTATTTGTTTGTTTTGCATTAAAAAATTTAAGTAAAAGTTGTTTAAATTTAAAGTGAAACAAACAGGAAGTGCGGGTTTTGTGTAAACCTGGTAGCTAAGTAACTAACCTATAAACCAACTATAAAGTGGCATTTTTCAATACCCCTGGACTTCTCCAACCAGGGAGATTGACAGCTTCTGCAAACGTGCGAGCAGGGGGCAGCATGCACATGAGGCAGTGGACAGGGGTAGAGTTGCCAGTGTCTGTCCAGGGGTTAGTAAATCTAGCCCTATCTGTGTGCAGTATTGCACTATGTGGCACAGCTTCTTTTGTGGTTGATTTGTAGGAAGTAAATATATTCCAATCAGCATCAGTAAAAAGTGCACAATTAATACTGATAGGCGATATATATGCTTTTATGTCATATTTTGGCAGACAAAACATATCTGCAAGTGCTGCTGTTTCATAGTGATGGTAAAAATAATAAAAAGGGAGAGAGCAAAAACCACAAAGATGTCTAAGCTGAGAAACGGCTATATCCTACAATAGTTGGAGCTAGCTGGTGATTGGTGCCTGCACACATTTATCTCTTGTGATTGGCTAACTAGATGTGTTTATCTAGCTGCCAGTAGTACAATGCTGTTCCTTCAGCAAAGGATAACAAAAGAAGTAAATTAGAAAGTTGTTTAAAATTGTATGTTCTAAACAAATCATGAAAGACATGTCTCTTTAAAGAAACATAACATTATTTTTTCATATAAACCCATAAGACAGACAGACAGACAGATACAGAATTAAAGTTTAACCCATTATCAACGGCTAAATTACCCTGTAAGTCTGTCTGTTGTGCTTCTAAGGGTGTAAGAGTGTGGTTTTTGCCAACAGCAGCAAGACTGTGCTTTTTCTTCGTGCCATAGACAGTGAGGCGAGACCAGCCCTGGAGGCCCCTTGCTACAGGTGACGTACAGTGTACAATGCTGTTGTTAAGGGGGTTAAAGGGAAACTAAACCCAAAACATTTATTTCATGATTCAGGTAGAGAACACAATTTTAAATAACATTTCAATTTACTTCTATTATCTAATTTGCTTCATTGCTTAGATATCCTTTGTTGAAGAAATTACAATGCAAATGGGTGATCCAATCACATGAGATATCTATGTGCAGCCACCAATCAGAAGCTACTGAGCCTATCTAAATATGCTCTTCAGCAAACGATATCAAGGGAATGAAGCAAATTAGATACTAGAAGTAAATTTGAAAGTTGTTGAAAATTGCCCACACTTTCTAAATCATGAGAAAAAATGTTTTTGTTTCATGTCCCTTTAATGCTGGTATATAGCATGAATTCCTAAGAAAATAAATGATTAAGTACTACAATTGCTGCCAATGAAACAAAGCAGAGTTTTGCCAGTTAGGAGGAGGAGGAGCAGCACCAGAAATGGATGACAGAACAATAAAAGTAACAGAAAGGTCAGAAACATTTTCCAAACTTTCAGTTAATTACAGTGAAATCTGCAAATAATTATATCAATACATATGCAAATGATCAAAGTACTGTTCACATTATCTCCAAGAATTACCAAAATATACATGTACGTCTTGTAGGCTGGGAATTGGCCTGCATCAGTATTATCATTCATGTATGACCTACATATTACATGATAAATGACTTTCTTCCCATATTGTTATCATAAGGGATTTTCTTACATTATAAGATAAACGATGGTGAGTGACCCAAATAAATGAACATGCTGCTGTTATATACTACTGAAATTGTCCCATTTATTACCTTTTTACTTAAAAGTTTTGGTATTGTCTAAAAAAAACTAAATAGATTAAGCTATATAAGGGATGTTTAACTCAAGTTCTCAGGTTCTGCAAAATGTTGGATTTGAATTATTTGTGATTTGTTTTGCCATTTAAATATTTTATACTATGAATATATATATATATATAGTGTGTGTATATATATATATATATATATATATATATATATATATATATATATATATATATATATATATATATATATATCAAAATATAACACTGATTTTTCAACAACCATTTGATATTGATTTGGAAAGAACACATCTGGACAATTCTCATTAGTTTTAATCAGTGTATTAAAACATATGTCCATCACATCATTATATTGTCTGAACCTGATCAAACTACTAGCAAGCTGGTAGGTTTGAGTCAAACACACTGGACTTTAAAATTCTTACTTATTATGTAGATTAGATTGGTTCTCAAGAAAGAAAAAAATGACCTGTTAGAAGCCTTACTTGCTGATGCAGTACAAGTATATATCTATTAAAAACATGAAAAAAAACCCTAAGACTAAGCATTACAAAAAGGCCACATTTGAACAGCACAAGATTGACAGGAACTTATGCATTATGGGTAATGCACTCAAATGTTCCTTTAGTGCACCTGCCAGTTGCGTGTCCAAAATCTTCTTTTTCTTCTGCTCCAAAACACAGAAGCCAATTGTTTCCAAATTCAGCATGAAAAGAACTTTAGCGTTCATATTAATCATTTTTGACACTCACATCAAGGCTATAGCCACTATGTTAACAATCCATTTCACAGGTATCTGAGCTCCTGGACTCCTCAGACTAATTAACCTCTTGTGGGTTCTGTCACGGGCATCAGTTTCATTTACATTTGCAGGTATCAGGTGTGCATGTATTATGACAAATGACACAAGTTCACTGTAATGTGACTTAAATATACTATGCGTGAAATGAAACAGTTTAACTTCACTGGTTTTGATTTGTTGTGTGAGCGTGCAATATACAACCATTTGAAAACGTATTTACAGGGTGAGATTAAAAAACACAAAACAGTGGGCAATTTAATGTGAACTGGTAAAGGGCAGATTGTAAACTGACATTTCATATTTTGTTGCATCTTTATTTAAACAGACCATAAACACCTTGAAATTAAATTACAAATTATTTAATTACACGTAGCAAAATAACTTTGTAATATACAGTGCATTCATTATATATTTAGACCCATTTTTATATAATTTAGTTCTGAAATTTGATTATTTTAATTTTCAGAACTGGAAATACACACTGCAGACTTCTCAAGGCTAAGCCTGCTACATATCTTTCCCTGATTGGCGTTAACAGATAAGAACCGCAAAACAATGAAATTTTTACTAACATAATGGCAGTGGCTTGTTGTCTTAAGACTCAAGTTTCTTGTAATTACAAGATTTTTATTGCCCTTTCAAAGTAAAGTCTACAGACAGATAGTGTTAAAATATTTTGAGTTTAATAAGGTTAAATAAAAATGTGTTTAATTTTAAAGTGAATTTAAAATGAATTACATGATTGTATGCAGCTGATAAATGTACCATTTCAGACAAATCTTGCAAAACACAGAAAGGTCAAGATCTTAGCACATTTGTACACATATAATGAACATTAAAGGGACACTGAACCCAATTTTTTTCTTTCATGATTCAGATAGAGCTTTCAATTTTAAGCAACTTTCTAATTTACTCCTATTATCACATTTTCTTCATTCTCTTGGCATCTTTATTTGAAAAGCAAGAATGTAAGTTTAGATGCCTTTCAAATAAAGCTAGCAAGAGAATGAAGAAAAATGGATAATAGGAGTAAATTAGAAAGTTGCTTAAAATTGCATGCTATATCTGAATCACGAAAGAAAAAAAAATTGGGTTCAGTGTCCCTTTAAAGATTGTGGTCCAGATATATTTAATTTTACCAACAAGCTATTAATCAAAATTATATATATATATATATATATATATATATATATATATATATATATATATATATATATATATATATATATATATATATATATATTGAACATTAACATAATTTGTATTGAGCCAAGGCTGTCTATTTTTAAATCTGTTCCACACATTTTTTTTCTGTTGGAGAAAGCTGTTAAGCACAATCATTTATTATTTCTATTCAGAATACAATAGTACATTTTCATATAGTACAAATGCCTAATAGGTATACCAGCCTCAAACAAAGAACTAGTGGCAAATTGGTTGTGTATTAAAAAATATATTGCACTGAATGTTTCATTTCTTAAACCTTTACAAATTTGAAATATAAAATGTGCTGTAAACTGAAGCAGATTACTCAGTAGGGTTGTGTATTAGGGATTGTTGACAGCTGCCTATGGGTACCTTTTCTAAAATGGGTTACATTGTAGCTAATCTACTACAAAACAATTTACTTATCTGATTTTTTTTTTTTTTATAATCTTTTTTAACCCATCGCAGCCTGCCAGAGGCTGCCCCAGAAATGCATAAGCTCTTAAAAAAATCTACAGTTTATGTGTGGGCTATCCATAGGGATTCTGAATTCTCATGCTAGTGAAGACTGTAGGCAAAAATGGGCCAAGAAGCACCTAATTAACTTGTGCCTAAGAGCACTGGTGGTATAAATCCAACACTGTTTAGAATTCAATGATACCTAAAATAGACATGAGGCTATCTGGAGAATTACTCAATCTTATATATCATAGGGAAACATGGGTAGAATCGATGGACCTTCTGGTTCCTGATATCAATATTTCATTGTTTCTAAATTTCATGTATATGTTATATTTGTGATATTATATGATAATTTAAAGACTACATTAATTGTCAAGTTTGTTCACCACTTACCAAGTAAAAAGGTCACTGACAATTAAGGGTGGGCAAATGTTGAATTTTGTTAACTTGAACATCAAATGTTTCCCTTGACATTTGCTCTTATATTCAAAAATGTCTTCAAAATAAATGTTAACATTAGAATATCAAAAGACAAATGGTAAGATTTGAGTATTAAAGGGACGTGAAACCCAACATTTTTATTTCATGATTCAGATAGATCATCCAATTTTAAACAATGTTCCAATTTACTTCTATTATCTAATTTACTTAATTATGTGTGTATCCTTTGTTGAAGGAGCAATAATGCACTATTTGGAGCCAGCTGAAAGCCAATGACAAGAGGCATATATATATATATATATATATATATAAATATATATATATATAAATATATATATATATATATATATATATATATATATATATATATATATATATATATGCAGCCATCGGTAAGCATGCAGCTGCCTGCCAGTACCTAGTTTTCTATATTTTTTCTTTAATTAAAAAAAAGTAAAAAAAAATTCTGTAGTGTAGCTGCCCCCTCCCTTATTTACCCCACCTCCCCCTACACGATTGTTTCCCCTCCTCTCCCTTCCCCCTCTCCACTCTAGGACACCCCCCACCTCTATTCCCCCTCCCTGCCACTCTTAGCATTTATTTTTTCCACAGTGTAGCAGTCCCACCCCTTCCTCCCCCTCCAGTGATGGGCCGTCCTCTCGCCTCCCTCCTAACTCTCCCACACCACCAATGATCGGCACCACCGCTACCAAATGCAGAGAGGGACACAGAGTCTTATGGAGTGTGCATGAGACTTCAGCTGTGAAATAAATGAATAACATATGTACAGATTAGGATTACGTTTGAGGACCTGATGATCAAAGATTCTTCTTATAGAATTCAGTAAATTCAGCCCATTTGAAATCTATGCCATAATTTCTATCCAAACTGGAGAATCTTTGCTCTTCTGGCCCATAGGAAGTGATTAAGCTCTCTGTGCCTATAATTAAACAAAGTATGACCCTAATTTGTAAAAAATACACAGAAACTGTCAAAGCATATTCAGAATTTGTAGAAGCAAAATACTAAATACACTGCTATATGCAGTATAATACAAAATATAAAGTTTAAATGTAATAAAGGTTTAAAGGGCCACTAAACCCAAAATCTTTCTTTCATTATTCAGATAGAGAATAGAACTATAAACAATATTACAATTTACTTCCATAATTTATTTTGCTTCATTTGTTAAATATCCTTATTTGAAGAAAAAGCAATGCACATGGTGAGCCAATCACACGATGCTTCTATGTGCAGCAACCAATCAGCAGCTAGTGAGCATATCTAGATATGCTTTTCATAAAAGAATATCAAGAGAATAAAACAAATTAGATAATATAAGTAAATTAGAAAGATGTTTAAAATTGCATTCTCTTTCTAAATCATAAAAGAAAAAATGTGGATGACATGTCCCTTTAAGTTTCTCTGATGACGCACCTAGTGTGTGAAATGCATAAGAGTGCTGCTTGAAACTTTAATAAAACCAGTCACTAAATATTGGACTGCACCCACATTTTTATTTGTTGTTACTTTAAAGGGACAGTTACTAAAATTGTTATTGTTTAAAAAGATAGATAATGCCTTTACTGCCCATTCCCCCTCCCCGCTTTGCACAACCAACATTGTTATATTAATATACTTTATAACATTTAAACATTTTTAATGAGATGACTCTAGGGGGAATCACTGGCTGTTCATGCTTGTGATGTAATCAGTAAGGTAATCTCCTAATCATTCTGAAGTTATCACCCATAATTTATTACCTTAGCTGATGACATTGTGCTCACTCCCATGGAGTTATTTATGAGTCTGCACTGATTGGCTAAGATGCAAGTCCGTCAAAAAAAAAACTGAAAAACTTTTTAAACAATAACAATTCTGGAGTAGACTGTCCTTTTAATTATGTTAACCAGTCAGTATTGTGAATAGTCATACGCAGGGCCGCCATCAGGGGGTGACAGGGGTGACTCCTGTCTGGGGCCCAATGGGCTAGGGGGGCCCCATGAGGCAAGAATTTTTAAATTTTGGCAGCCACCAGTGGGTACTACAGCAGAGTACTAATTGAGCATGGGAAATGTTATTACAAGGAGTAAAGTATTAGCATTTGAGAGGATTTCTGAGTGTGCACTAAACCGCTATGCACAGTGTGAGACAGACTTGGCACTTTGTTTGTAGAGTGTGTGCCTGAGTCAGAATGTCTGATCACTTTCATTTGCAGAGGAGGTAGGAATTACTTAGCAAATGTTTTTTATTTCTTTGTGCAATTTAAGATTGTAACTTTAGTGTGGTAGTAGTTGTATGGTGGGGCCAGGGGTCCATAAAAACACATTTTTTTAGCAGCAGTGTATTTATGATTATTTGACAATGCTGTAGAAATTCTATATTTAAAACCATGCAGAAATGTTTCCTCCTCAATACACAAATGAAATATATTACATTCCAGTTTACTGCCTCTTTATGCAAGGACTTTCCAGATACAAGGAGGCATTTTATCTAAGATTTTTACATCTGCATAACATGTTATACTCGCAGACTTAGATTGCTCAGTGTTGGAAATGAGACAGGTTAACTTAAAACTGTTCAGTTTACTCTACAGCTGACTTAATTTTGAAATGCATACCAACAAGCTTAAATCCTGCATTTAACCAGATCTAATGGTATGAGTACCACAGCTTATGGTTCCACCAAGACCATATAGAGTACAGCATTTTCAAAATCCACAAGTACAGCTGACATATGGGAACATTTGTACGCTATATTTGAAGTGGTGCTCTTGGTTGGGGAAAATGGGGAAAATATGAAACAAACATATGTCAACCTTTTAAAAGTAATTTTCTTCATCTAGCCATCTACCCAGATCATTATTGTACAATTTTGAATTCACAGAATTATTTTTGATTGCCCATTTACAAATATGATTCTTTAAAAATTGATCTCTTAATTTCTGCATTTTTTTTATCATGCATGTCACACACTGTTGATTTAGGGGATGCAAGGTGCATAAATGTTTCCTCCTGTGAGTGTTTCTATGGGTGTCTGTGTTTATGTCTTTGTGCTTTGGTTTGTGTCTCTATGAGTGTGTATGTATTTTTTTTCTGTTGGTATCTCTGTGAGTGTGGGTGTGTATGTATTTGTGCATTTTCTGTGGATGTCTGTGAGGGTGTGTGCATATGTCTTTGAGCGTTTTCTATGGGTGTCTCTGTGAGGGTGTGTGTGTGTTTGTCTTTGTGTATTTTCTCTGGATGCCTCTGTGAGGGTGGGTGTGTATGTCTGTGTTTTTTGTGTAGGTCTCTGGGAGGGTGTGTATTTTCTGTGGGTGTCTCTGTGAGGGTGTGTGTATGTCTTTCTGTGTTTTCTGTGGGTGTCTCTGTGTGTGTGTATATGTCTTTGTGTGTTTTCTGAGGCTGTCTCTGTTGGTGTTTCCTTGGGTGTATGTGCAAGTTTGAGTTTGTGTGTGTGTGTGTGTGTGTGTGTGTGTGTCCATTGTCTGTTCCTTTTTAGGACATTTTGACCTTACTACTGACTTTGAGACTAATGAGACCTTTCCGGAAGTCACCAATCTACCATTTAACCTTTAAATTATTAGGCAGTTCAGGGCCCTTCCTTTCAGCCACTGCATGCTGTTGTCATCATTTAGTTGGCATCTTCCTTTACAAAAAGATAATCAGAACTCCATATTTTGTTTTCTAAATTTCCTTTTTTTACAAAACTGTAGTTTACCTCATTACTTGTCAGGTCAATGTAAACAAGTGCTGAGTGTCTGTGTCTGAGTGTGTTTCTTTTCATGTCGGCTAGAGTGTCTATATGTGAATCCTTATGTGTGAGTGTGTGTGTGTTTCAGTGTATGAGTGTGTCTGTGTGTTTGTATGTTACTACCTTTACAACATTTCCAAGTTTAAATAGACACTTAAGAATAAAGTGCATATACGTTTTAGTCACTTGGTCAAACATTGCACATGTCAAAGGGGGGGGGGGGGGGGCTGATCAATGCTTAAGTCAGGGGCCCCAAAATTTCTAGTGGCGGCCCTGGTCATACGGACACACTCACTGTACAGATCAGAGATTTGCAAATGCATGATAGAGACAATGCAATATAAGTTAGTCTAAACTTCAAATGAGTAGTAGATTATTTTCTGATAAATTTCAGTTATGTCTTTTTCCACTCCTCTTGTATCATGTGACAGCTATCAGCCAATCACAAATGCATATACGTATTCTGTGAATTCTTGCACATGCTCAGTAGGAACTGGTGACTCAAAAAGTGTAAATATAAAAATATTGTGCACATTTTTTTAATGGAAGAAAAATTGGTAATTTTTACCTCTGATTACCTTGTATCTAAGCTTCTGCAGACTGCCTCCTTATCTCAGATTTTTTGACAGACTTGCATTTATGGCAATTAGTGCTAACTCTTAAATAACTCCACATGCATGAGCACAATGTTATTTATATGAAAAACATGAACTAATGCCCTCTAGCTGTGAAACACTGTCAAATGCATTCAGATAAGAGGCGGCCTTTAAGGGCTTAGCATATGAGCCTACCTAGGTTTAGCTTTCAAATAAGAATACCAAGGGAACAAAATAAATTTGATGATAAAAGTAAAGTAGAAAGTTTTTCAAAATGACATACCCTACCTGAATCATTAAAGTTTAATTTGGACTTTACTATCCCTTCAAAATTGCTGCTCTATCTGAATCATGAAAGTTTAATTGTGTCTTGAGTGTCCCTTTAATGTAATTGAAGGTGTGTTAAAAAGGGTTATTAAGCTTTTTCTAACAATATGATCAAGCACCTAGTGTGTATACACTTGTCTTCCTGTCAATCACATTCATGCATTAGATAGTACACTTACAAATTAGCTGCTAAGTATTACTCTTTGAGATCGGCACCTGAAAGAGTGGCTGATCTCTGTTAAAAATAGTTTAAAGCAGTCTTTTAATAATTGTTACATTGCACTGTGTGTTACAAAAGTACTTTATTGACTTTGAGTATGTTACAATAGTATAATATTGACATTTAAAGCGATACTAAACCCACATTTCTTTCATGTAATTAGCAAGAGTCCATGAGCTAGTGACGTATGGGATATACATTCCTACCAGGAGGGGCAAAGTTTCCCAAACCTCAAAATGCCTATAAATACACCCCTCACCACACCCACAAATCAGTTTTACAAACTTTGCCTCCTATGGAGGTGGTGAAGTAAGTTTGTGCTAGATTCTACGTTGATATGCGCTCCGCAGCAGGTTGGAGCCCAGTTTTCCTCTCAGCGTGCAGTGAATGTCAGAGGGATGTGAGGAGAGTATTGCCTGTTTGAATTCAATGATCTCCTTCTACGGGGTCTATTTCATAGGTTCTCTGTTATCGGTCGTAGAGATTCATCTCTTACCTCCCTTTTCAGATCGACAATATACTCTTATATATATATACCATTACCTCTGCTGATTTTCGTTTCAGTACTGGTTTGGCTTTCTACAACATGTAGATCAGTGTCCTGGGGTAAGTAAGTCTTATTTTCTGTGACACTCTAAAGCTATGGTTGGGCACTTTTTTATAAAGTTCTAAATATATGTATTCAAACATTTATTTGCCTTGACTCAGGATGTTCAACATTTCCTTATTTCAGACAGTCAGTTTCATATTTGGGATAATGCATTTGAATATATCATTTTTATCTTACCTTAAAATTTGACTTCCCTGTGGGCTGTTAGGCTCGCGGGGGCTGAAAATGCTTCATTTTATTGCGTCATTCTTGGCGCGGACTTTCTTGGCGCGAAATTTTTTTTCTGTTTCCGGCGTCATACGTGTCGCCGGAAGTTGCGTCATTTTTGACGTTTTTCGCGCCAAAAATGTCGGCGTTCCGGATGTGGCATCATTTTTGGCGCTAATAGCATTTAGGCGCCAAATAATGTGGGCGTCAATTTTGTCTCCACTTTATTTAAGTCTCGTTATTTTTTGCTTCTGGTTGCTAGAAGCTTGTTCACTGGCATTTTTTCCCATTCCTGAAACTGTCACTTAAGGAATTTGATCAATTTTGCTTTATATCTTCAGTCTTGGCCTCTTTTGAAGAGAGAATCGTTCATTTGTTTTCAGACAGACAATGTCACAACTGTGGCATACATCAATCATCAGGGGGGGACTCACAGTCCTTTGGCTATGAAAGAAGTATCTCGAATTCTGGTTTGGGCGGAATCCAGCTCCTGTCTAATCTCTGCGGTTCATATCCCAGGTATAGACAATTGGGAAGCGGATTATCTCAATCGCCAAACGTTGCATCCGGGCGAATGGTCTCTTCACCCAGAGGTATTTCTTCAGATTGTTCAAATATGGGAACTTCCAGAAATAGATCTGATGGCTTCTCATCTAAACAAGAAACTTCCCAGGTATCTGTCCAGATCCCGGGATCCTCAGGCGGAGGCAGTGGATGCATTATCACTTCCTTGGAAGTATCATCCTGCCTATATCTTTCCGCCTCTAGTTCTTCTTCCAAAAGTAATCTCCAAGATTCTGAAGGAATGCTCGTTTGTTCTGCTGGTAGCTCCAGAATGGCCTCACAGGTTTTGGTATGCAGATCTTGTCCGGATGGCCTCTTGCCAACCGTGGACTCTTCCGTTAAGACCAGACCTTCTGTCGCAAGGTCCTTTCCATCAGGATCTCAAATCCTTAAATTTAAAGGTATGGAGATTGAATGCTTGATTCTTGGTCAAAGAGGTTTCTCTGACTCTGTGATTAATACTATGTTACAGGCTCGTAAATCTGTATCTAGAGAGATATATTATAGAGTCTGGAAGACTTATATTTCTTGGTGTCTTTCTCATCATTTTTCCTGGCATTCTTTTAGAATTCCGAGAATTTTACAGTTTCTTCAGGATGGTTTAGATAAAGGTTTGTCCGCAAGTTCCTTGAAAGGACAAATCTCTGCTCTTTCTGTTCTTTTTCACAGAAAGATTGCTAATCTTCCTGATATTAATTGTTTTGTACAAGCTTTGGTTCGTATAAAACCTGTCATTAAGTCAATTTCTCCTCCTTGGAGTTTGAATTTGGTTCTGGGGGCTCTTCAAGCTCCTCCTTTTGAACCCATGCATTCATTGGACATTAAATTACTTTCTTGGAAAGTTTTGTTCCTTTTGGCCATCTCTTCTGCCAGAAGAGTCTCTGAATTATCTGCTCTTTCTTGTGAATCTCCTTTTCTGATTTTTCACCAGGATAAGGCGGTGTTGCGAACTTCTTTTGAATTTTTACCTAAGGTTGTGAATTCCAACAAAATTAGTAGAGAAATTGTGGTTCCTTCATTATGTCCTAATCCTACGAATTCTAAGGAGAAATCGTTGCATTCTTTGGATGTTGTTAGAGCTTTGAAATATTATGTTGAAGCTACTAAGTCTTTCCAAAAAGACTTCTAGTCTATTTGTCATCTTTTCCGGTTCCAGAAAAGGCCAGAAAGCTTCTGCCATTTCTTTGGCATCTTGGTTGAAATCTTTAATTCATCATGCCTATGTCGAGTCGGGTAAAACTCAGCCTCAAAGGATTACAGCTCATTCTACTAGGTCAGTTTCTACTTCCTGGGCGTTTAGGAATGAGGCTTCGGTTGATCAAATTTGCAAAGCAGCAACTTGGTCCTCTTTGCATACTTTTACTAAATTCTACCATTTTGATGTGTTTTCTTCTTCTGAAGCAGTTTTCGGTAGAAAAGTACTTCAGGCAGCGGTTTCAATTTGAATCTTCTGCTTATGTTTTCATTAAACTTTATTTTGGGTGTGGATTATTTTCAGCAGGAATTGGCTGTCTTTATTTTATCCCTCCCTCTCTAGTGACTCTTGCATGGAAAGATCCACATCTTGGGTAGTCATTATCCCATACGTCACTAGCTCATGGACTCTTGCTAATTACATGAAAGAAAACATAATTTATGTAAGAACTTACCTGATAAATTCATTTCTTTCATATTAGCAAGAGTCCATGAGGCCCACCCTTTTTGTGGTGGTTATGATTTTTTTGTATAAAGCACAATTATTCCAATTCCTTATTTATATGCTTTCGCACTTTTTTTCTTATCACCCCACTTCTTGGCTATTCGTTAAACTGATTTGTGGGTGTGGTGAGGGGTGTATTTATAGGCATTTTGAGGTTTGGGAAACTTTGCCCCTCCTGGTAGGAATGTATATCCCATACGTCACTAGCTCATGGACTCTTGCTAATATGAAAGAAATGAATTTATCAGGTAAGTTCTTACATAAATTATGTTTTTTTCTTTCATGATTCAGATAGAGCATCTTGCTATCTTTTTTTCAAAAAGCAGGAATATAAATCTTAGCAGCAAGCCCATTTTAGGTTCAGCACCATGGATAGTGCTTGCTGACATTTAGCCACCAATAAGCAAGCACAACCTAGGTTCTAAACAAAAAATGGGCCGGCACCTATGCATTACATTCCTGCTTTTTAAATAAAAATAGCCAGAGAACGAAGAAAAATTGATAATAGGAGTAAATTAGAAAGTTGCTTAAAATTGCATGCTCTATATGAATCATGAAAGAACATTTTTGGGGTTTAGTGTCCCTTTAAGTCCCTGTAAAATAACTCTCTGCACAATACATTGATTAGATTAATCATTATGCTATAATACCTTTTAAAGAGAAGAATGAAAGTAATGATTTCAGAGTGGATTTTTTCCAAAGAAAACAAACAAACAAAGAAAAATCACACAAATCCTACTTATGAAGATATTAAGTTTCTACACGATTCTATAATTCCATACTAAGCAGTATCACAGCAGTTCAATAATAACAGACAACAAAATCTGTTGAGTATGATGGCAACCAGGCAGGAGGCTTTTCATATTTGAGAAATATTTAGTAACACAAATGAATCTACTGTATCTACTAAGCTTTTTTTTTTGTTTTAGCAAATATAGTCACATGTTGTGCTTATTGGTGTATTTCATTTTTTCTGAAATATTTTAACAATCCATTTCCCTAACACCTAAGGCAAATACTTTATTATTAATGCTGTAAGTCAGCAACAGTTGAATGCTTTTTTGTTTGCTTTCTGGATTTTCTAAGCAAAGAACTTTCCCATGAGTTACTAATATGTATTCCCCAATTGAAAGTCTACTGTTGTTTGATTTGCTTGAATAAAAAGAATTGGAAAGACTGTTCTGACATCTGTGCAAACTGATTTTGAAAGGTTTTAAATAAATCTTAATAAGCTTTATTAGCCTGATTTATGTATAACAAACAAATATAGTGTGGTATTGATGATATGAATAACAGTCTTCTTTTAACAGTATCAAAGGAGTGTTAAATATTAATTGGGTGCCACATAAAACTGAAAATGTGTGTATATATATATATGTTATCAATAATCTAACTTTGTTTTTTCACATTATAATTATTGCTATGCTTTTGAATAAAAGAAACTTTATTAGGCAAACAAACGTCAAAGTAGATGTAATCTAAACATGCATTGCGGATAACACATATGTATTAGGGGAACGATAACTACTCTGTGTTGTTGAAGCAGTTTAGAACTGATATTTCTCAGTTAGTTTTTTTATTTCATAGATGTATTAAACAAACTGACCCAAATTTAGTATAGACATACCCACAACATAGATATATATCACCCATGTTTAGCAATAGTAAAGGGACATGAACACAATGAACATACAATTTTAAACAGCTTTCCAATTTACTTGAATAATCTAATTTGCTTTGTTTTCTTGGTATTCTTTGTTGAAATTAAACCCTTTTTAGATTCAGGGGCAGTAATGCATTACTGGGAACAAGCTATTCCTAAATGCCTCTTGTTATTGGCTCATAAATGTATTCAGCTAGCTACCAGTAATGCATTGCTGCTCCTTAAACAAAGGATACCAGGAGAATGAGGCAAATTTCATAATAGAAGTATATTGGAAAGTTGTTTAAAATTGTTAGCTTTATCAGAATCATGAAATAAAATGTTTGGGTTCTATGTTCCTTTAACCTAGAACCTTGCAAATAGGGTAGTCTGGTCTTAAACATAAATGTTTTAAAATCTTTATTATCAATTTACCAGAGAAAAGAGTGCCGGAATTGCCACATTAAAACCAACCTACACATTCTAGTGATATTAGGAGCTCTGTAGACAATAAAGTTTCAAAATGAACCTTAAAGGGACACTAAACCCAATTTTTTTTCTTTCATGATTCAGACAGAGCATGCAATTTTAAGCAACTTTCTAATTTACTCCTAATATCAATTTATCTTGGTTATTTCGCTATCTGTATTTGAAAAAGCAGGAATCTAAGCTAAGGAGCCAGCCCATTTTTCATTTAACACCCTGGATAGCACTTGCTGATTGGTGGCTACATTCAGCCACCAATCAGCAAGCGCAACACAGGTGCTGAAACAAAAATGGGCCCCCTCCTAAGCTTACATTCTTGCTTTTTAAATAAAGATAGGAAGCGAACAAAGAAAAATTGATAATAGGAGGAAATTAGAAAGTTGCTTAAAATTGCATGCTCTATCTGAATCATTAAAGAAAAGAAAATTTGGTTTAGTGTCCCTTTAAGGTTTGTACAGAACAATTTTGCATAAAGCTATTTCTGCTTCCTCCACTAGTCCCAAGACTTCTTTCTTCTGCATGGTAATGATCTTGTCCTCAGAAGCTAGAGAAACAATTATCACTCGCAAATATAGTTGTTTTTTGTTGTTTTGTTTTTTTTAAAAAAAAACAATCTTTCATTAACTTAAAGGTACAGTCAAGTAAAAAATAAACTTTCATGATTCAGATAGGGCATGCAATTTCAAACAACTTTCCATATTTACTTTTATCATCAAATGTGGTTTGTTCACTTGGTATTCTTAGTTGAAAGCTGAACCTAGGTAGGCTCATATGCTAATTTTTAAGCCCTTGAAGCCACCTCTTATCTCAGTGCATTTTGTCAGTTTTTCACAGTTAGAAAGTGCTAGATAACATTGGGCTGACTCCAGTGATGTTATTTATGAGTCAGCACTGATTGGCTAAAATGCAAGTCTGTCAAAAGAACTGAGATAAGGGGGCAGTCTGCAGAGGCTTAGATACAAAGGTCAAACGTTTATTAATATAACCGTGTTGGTTATGCAAAACTGGGGAATGGGTAATAAAGGGATTATCTATTTAAACAATACAAATGTTCAAGTATACTGTCCCTTTAATGTTTCTAAATGTTCTTCTTTACACTGCCCACAAGTAAAATCACTGGAGAAATGATTTTTACTGCAGTTCTCCACAGTGTTTATGGAGAACTTGTGTGCACGTATTAGAAGGAGAATTTTATGTGCGCCTTGGGTGGAAGAAAATTATAAATCCGTTGCTAGGCGATTATACAAGGCGCACAATAGATGATTTGACAGGAACGGTGTAATTTTAACCCTTTTTTGGCGCACCGAAGCGACTAGGTGAGCACAATGCTCCCAGTAGCATTTTACAGGCAATTGTCACTACTTTTTGGGTGCATTTTTGATTGATAAATAAGAGAATACAATCACGTGCGCACTTATAGGCACAAAATAGGAGAAATTACTGTTTTATTTTTGCTAAATAGAGCTCTTAGCATTAGAGCTGCTACTAGTATAGAAGTTTAATTTTAAAGATAAACAGCCTTTATGTCATAGTTTCTCAGGTAAATGCTGCTTTTTTATATGGAACCCTGAACTTTTTATCTTAAATGACCGGTAAATACAGTAGATTTGCATAATCATAATAAAAAGACAATGCAATAGCGCTTAGTCTGAACATCAAATGAGTAGTAGATATTTTTTCTGTCACATTTCAAAGTTATGTCTATTTGCACGACTTCTGTATCATGTGACCGCCATCAGCCAATCACAAATGCATATATGTATATTATGGGAATTCTTGCACATGCTCAGTAGGAGATGGTGACTCAATGTGTAAATATAGAAATACTGTTTCATTTTTTTAATAGAAGTAAGTTGGAAAGTTGTTTAAAATTGCCGGCTCTGTCTGATTCATGAAAGTTTATTTTTGAATTGAGTGTCCCTTTAAGAGTGCTAATTTGACAGGCTCATTGGCTGTAACCTTTTTTGGAGTGGAAAAAGACTGGCACACAACTTCTGCTATGTGTTTAAACTTTTTAGGGTTAGATACATAGTAAGGTAATATTTAATTGTTTTTAATAATGCAGCATTTCACCTGTACACTTGACTGCCCCCTTAATGGTCTCTTCCAGTGGTAACAAAAGAAAACTATTTAAATAATTCCTCTAATACAATTGATTGTTAAACTTCAGAACCAATGTATTTTTCTTATATTCACTGTAGCAGCTGTTCATCAATTATATATTTTTTATGCCATATTTAAAGGGATATCCCAGCCAAAATTGTAATCCACATGGATGCATTTCAGTTTTGTATAGAAGCATTTTTGTAATATAAATGTATTAGCCAAAATACTTTTAATAAAAGCTATAGCTGTTTCAATTGAGTATTTAGGTATGCACTGTGCACCAGCATTAAAACACAGCTAAGATACTTGTACCATCTGGTAATGACTCCAGTTGTTAATTGCTGACATGATACAAACCCCACTGGCACTCTGGACAGCTCCAGTACGTGCACAGAAACATGCTAACACTAAACCACTAATAACTTTTAGTAGAAGCATTTCTTCCCAATACATGTATATTGCAAATATGTTTCTATTCAAAGATGTAATTCATATATGTGCATTTTTGACCAGAATGTCCCTTTAAGATTCAAGCCTGCCCATCAACATCAGCATTCCCACTGGCTTTAGCAACTAATGTCCTGGCAAAAAACTTCAGATAGAATTGATCCATGTTAGATTGCATCAAATCAGACTCCCTATGCAGTGACCAATTTTCCCACA